>NW_026737695.1:0-34246 GCF_949786415.1 Peromyscus eremicus | reverse complement strand
CTCACTGTTCGGACCCCTTAGGAAACACAGTAGAGTAGAAGAGTGCTCTTTTCTCAAAAGCAGAGTTTGTTTCATGTAAGGCGAGCTATCATTTGTTTCCCAGTCCTAAATGGAGTTGAATCTCATGCAGTTTCTGGTCTTACGAGCAAGAGTTGTTTTCTGGTAAGGAAAGTCACTATTGCGCTCCCATTGCCATACACAGTGCAAATAGCACTCGCGTCTGTTCCCAGCAAGTACAGTGTATCGGACTGAAGAGGAGCTACTGTTCTTGTCAGTTTCCTAAGCAGAGTTGAACTAGATATGGCCGTGTGTGTAGGAAGCACAGTTCTTTTGTTCTGAGCAAGCTCACTGTTCGGACCCCATAGGAAACACAGTAGAATAGAAGAGTGCTCTTTTCTCAAAAGCAGAGTGTGTTTCTTGTAAGTCGAGCTATCGTTTGTTTCCCAGTCCTCAATGGAGTTGAGTCACATGCAGTTTTTTGTCCAACGAGCAAGAGTTATTTTCTGGTAAGACAAGTCACTATTGTGCTCCAATGCCATACACAGTACAAATAGCACTCGCGTCTGTTCCCAGCAATTACAGTGTATTGGACTGAAGAGGAGCTACTGTTCTAGTCAGGTTCCTAAGCAGAGTTGAACGAGATATGGCCCGTGTGTGTAGGAAGCACAGTTCTTATGTTCTGAGCAAGCTCACTGCTGTGGCCCCATAGGAAACACAGTAGAGTAGAAGAGTGCTCTTTTCTCTAAAGCAGAGTGTGTTTCTTGCAAGGCGAGCTAGCGTTTGTTTACCAGAACTAAATGGAGTTGAGTCACATGCAGTTTTTTGTCCTACGAGCAAGAGTTTTTTTCTGGTAAGACGAGTCACTATTGTGCTCCAATTGCCTTACACAGTGCAAATAGCACTCGCGTCTGTTCCCAGCAAGTAGAGTGTATCGGACTGAAGAGGAGCTACTGTTCTTGTCAGTTTCCTAAGCAGACTTGAACTAGATATGGCCTTGTGTGTAGGAAGCACAGTTTTTTTGTTCTGAGCAAGCTCACTTTTCGGAACACATAGGAAACACAGTAGAGTAGAAGAGTGCTCTTTTCTAAAAAGCAGAGTGTGTTTCTTGTAAGGCGAGCTAGCATTTGTTTCCCAGTCCTAAATGGAGTTGAGTGACATGCAGTTTTTTGTCCTACGAGCAAGAGTTGTTCTCTGGTAAGAAAAGTCACTATTGTGCTCCTATTGCCATTCACAGTACAAATAGCACTCGCGTCTTTTCCCAGCAAGTACAGTGTATTGGACTGAAGAGGAGCTACTGTTCTTGTCAGTTTCCTAAGCAGAGTTCAACTAGATATGGCCCGTGTGTAGGAAGCACAGTTCTTATGTTCTGAGCAAGCTCACTGTTCTGGCCCTATAGGAAACACAGTAGAGTAGAAGAGTGCTCTTTTCTCTAAAGCCGAGTGTGTTTCTTGTAAGGCGAGCTAGCGTTTGTTCCCCAGTCCTAAATGGAGTTGAATCACATGCAGTTTCTGGTCCTACGAGCAAGAGTTGTTTTCTGCTAAGGAAAGTCACTATTGCGCTCCCATTGACATACACAGTGCAAATAGCACTCGCGTCTGTTCCCAGCAAGTACAGTCTATCGGACTGAAGAGGAGCTACAGTTCTTGTCAGTTTCCTAAGCAGAGTTGAACTAGTTATGGCCCGTGTGTGTAGGAAGCAGAGTTCTTTTGTTTTGAGCAAGCTCACTGTTCTGGCCCTATAGGAAACACAGTAGAGTAGAAGAGAGTGCTCTTTTCTCTAAAGCAGAGTGTGTTTCTTGTAAGGCCAGCTAGCGTTTGTTTCCCAGTCTTAAATGGAGTTGAATCACATGCAGTTTCTAGTCCTAAGAGCAAGAGTTGTTTTCTGGTAAGAAGAGTCACTATTGTGCTGCCATTGCCATACACAGGACAAAGAGCACTGGTGTCTGTTCCCAGCAAGTACAGTGTATTGGACTGAAGAGGATCTATTGTTCTTGTCAGGTTCCTAAGCAGACTTGAACTAGATATGGCCGTGTGTGTAGGAAGCACAGGTCTTTTGGTCTGAGAAAGCTCACTGTTTGGACACCTTAGGAAACACAGTAGAGTAGAAGAGTGCTCTTTTCTCAAAAGCAGAGTGTGTTTCTTGTAAGGCGAGCTAGCGTTTGTTTCCCAGGCCTAAATGGAGTTGAATCTCATGCAGTTTTTGGTCCTAAGAGCAAGAGTTGTTTTCTGGTAAGGAAAGTCACTATTGCACTCCCCTTGCCATACATAGTGGAAATAGCTCTCGCGTCTATTCCCAGCAAGTACAGTGTATCGGACTGAAGAGGAGCTAATGTTCTCGTCAGTTTCCTAAGCAGAGTTGAACTAGATATGGTCCGTGTGTGTAGGAATCACAGTTCTTTTGTTCTGAACAAGCTCACTGTTCTGGCCCTATTGGAAACACAGTAGAGTAGAAGAGTGCTCTTTTCTCAAAAGCAGAGTGTGTTTTTGTAAGGCGAGCTAGCGTTTGTTTCCTAGTCCTAAATGGAGTTGAATCACATGAAGTTTCTGGTCCTACGAAAAAGAGATGTTTTCTGGTAAGGAAAGTCACTATTGCGCTCCCACTGCCCTACACAAGGCAAATAGCACTCGCGTCTTTTCCCAGCAAGTACAGTGTATTGGACTGAATAGGAGCTACTGTTCTTGTCAGTTTCCTAAGCAGAGTTGAACTAGATATGGTCCGTGTGTGTAGGAATCACAGTTCTTTTGTTCTGAACAAGCTAACTGTTTGGACCACATAGGAAACACAGTAGAGTAGAAGAGTGCTCTTTTCTCTAAAGCAGAGTGTGTTTCTTGTAAGGCAAGCTAGCGTTTGTTTCCTAGTCCTAAATGGAGTGGAATTACATGCAGTTTGTGGTCCTACGAGCAAGAGTTGTTTTCTGTTAAGGAAATCACAATTGCGCTCCCATTGCCATACACAGTGCAAATAGCCCTCCCGTCTGTTCCCAGCAAGTACATTGTATTGGACCGAAGAGGAGCTACTGTTCTTCTCAGTTTCCTAAGCAGAGTTGAACTAGATAGGCCCGTGTGTGTAGGAAGTACAGTTCTTTTTTTCTGAGCAACCTCACTGTTCTGGCCCTATAGGAAACACAGTAGAGTAGAAGAGTGCTCTTTTCTCAAAAGCAGAGTGTGTTTCTTGTAAAGCGAGCTAGAGTTTATTTCCCAGTCCTAAATGGTGTTGAATCCCATGCAGTTTCTGGTCCTACGAGCAAGAGTTGTTTTCTGGTAAGAAGAGTCACTATTGCACTGCCATTGCCATACACAGGACAAACAGCACTGGCGTCTCCTCCCAGCAAGTACAGTGTATTGGACTCAAGAAGATCTACTGTTCTTGTCAGGTTCGTAAGCAGACTTGAACTAGATATGGCCGTGTGTGTAGGAAGCACAGTTATTTTGTTTTGAGCAAACTCACTTTTCGGAACACCTAGGAAACACAGTAGAGTAGAAGAGTGCTCTTTTCTCAAAAGCAGAATGTGTTTCTTGGAAGTCGAGCTAGCGTTTGTTTCCCAGTCCTCAATGGAGTTGATTCACATGCAGTTTTTTGTCCTATGAGCAAGAGTTGTTTTCTCGTAAGACAAGTCACTATTGTGCTCCAATTGCCATACACAGTGCCTATAGCACTGGCGTCTGTTCCCCGCAAATACAGTGTATTGGACTGAAGAGGAGCTACTGTTCTTGTCCGTTTCCTAAGCAGAGTTGAACTAGATATGGCCCGTGTGTGTAGGAAGCACAGTTCTTATTTTCTGAGCAAGCTCACTGTTCTGGCCCCAGAGGAAACACAGTAGAGTAGAAGAGTGCTCTTTTCTCTAAAGCAGAGTGTGTTTCTTGTAAGGCGAGCTAGCGTTTGTTTCCCAGTCCTAAATGGAGTTGAGTCACTTGCAGTTTTTTGTCCTACGAGCAAGTGTTGCTTTCTGGTAAGACGAGTCACTATTGTGCTAAAATTGCCATACACAGTGCAAATAGCACTCGCGTCCGTTCCCCGCAAGTAAAGTGTATTGGACTGAAGAGGAGCTACTGTTCTTGTCAGTTTCATAAACAGAGTTGAACTAGATATGGCCCGTGTATGTAGGAAGCACAGTTCTTTTGTTCTGAGCAAGCTCACTGTTCGGACCCCATAGGAAACACAGTAGAGTAGAAGAGTGCTCTTTTCTCAAAAGCAGAGTGTGTTTCATGTAAGGCGAGCTAGCATTTGTTTCCCAGTCCTAAATGGAGTTGAACCACATGCAGTTTCTGGTCCTACGAGCAAGAGTTGTTTTCTGGTAAGGAAAGTCACTATTGTGCTCCTATTGCCATCCACAGTACAAATAGCACTCGCGTCTTTTCCCAGCAAGTACAGTGTATTGGACTGAAGAGGAGCTACTGTTCTTGTAAGTTTCCTAAGCAGAGTTCAACTAGATATGGCCCGTGTGTAGGAAGAACAGTTCTTATGTTCTGAGCAAGCTCACTGTTCTGGCCCTATAGGAGACACAGTAGAGTAGAAGAGAGCTCTTTTCTCTAAAGCCGAGTGTGTTTCTTGTAAGGCGAGCTAGCGTTTGTTTCCCAATCCTAAATGGAGTTGAGTCACTTGCAGTTTCTAGTCCTATGAGCAAGAGTTGTTTTCTGGTAAGACGAGTCACTATTCTGCTCCCATTGACAAACACAGTGCAAATAGCACTCACGTCTCTTTCCAGCAAGTACAGTGTATGGGACTAAAGAGGAGCTACTGTTCTTGTCAGTTTCCTATGCAGAGTTGAACTAGATATGGCCGTGTGAGTAGGAAGCACAGTTTTTTTGTTCTGAGCAAGCTCACTGTTCGGAATACATAGGAAACACAGTAGAGTAGAAGACTGCTCTTTTCTCAAAAGCAGAGTGTGTTTCTTGGAAGTCGAGCTAGCGTTTGTTTCTCAGTTAAATGGAGTTGAGTCACATGCAGTTTTTTGTCCTACGAGCAAGAGTTGTTTTCTGGTAAGAGAAGTCACTATTGCGCTCCAATTGCCATACACAGTGCAAATAGCACTCGCGTCTGTTCCCTGCAAGTACAGTGTATTGGACGGAAGAGGAGCTATTGTTCTTGTCAGTTTCTTAAGCATAGTTGAACTAGATATGGCCCATGTGTGTAGGAAGCACAGTTCTTTTGTTCTGCGCAAGCTCACTGTTCGGACCCCATAGGAAACACAGTAGAATAGAAGAGTGCTCTTTTCTCAAAAGCAGAGTGTGTTTCTTGTAAGGCGAGCTTGCGTTTGTTTCCCAGTCCTAAATGGAGTTGAATCTCATGTAGTTTCTGGTCCTAAGAGCAAGAGATGTTTTCTGGTAAGGAAAGTCACTATTGCGCTCCCCTTGCCATACATAGTGGAAATAGCTCTCGCGTCTATTCCCAGCAAGTACAGTGTATCGGACTGAAGAGGAGCTACTGTTTTTGTCAGTTTCCCAAGCAGAGTTGAACTAGATATGGCCCGTGTGTGTAGGAAGCACAGTTCTTATGTTCTGAACAAGCTCACTGTTCTGGCCCTATTGGAAACACAGTAGAGTAGAAGAGTGCTCCTTTCTCAAAAGCAGAGTGTGTTTTTGTAAGGCGAGCTAGCGTTTGTTTCCTAGTCCTAAATGGAGTTGAATCACATGCAGTTTCTGGTCCTACGAAAAAGAGCTGTTTTCTGGTAAGGAAAGTCACTATTACGCTCCCATTGACATACACAAGGCAAATAGCACTCGCATCTTTTGCCAGCAAGTACAGTGTATTGGACTGAATAGGAGCTACTGTTCTTGTCAGTTTCCTAAGCAGAGTTCAACTAGATATGGACCGTGTGTAGGAAGCACAGTTCTTATGTTCTGAGCAAGCTCACTGTTCTGGCCCTATAGGAAACACAGTAGAGTAGAGGAGTGCTCTTTTCTCTGAAGCAGAGTGTGTTTCTTGTAAGGCGAGCTAGCGTTTGTTTCCTAGTCCTAAATTTAGTTGAGTCACATGCAGTTTCTGGTCCTACGAGCAAGAGTTGTTTTCTGGTAAGACAAGTCACTATTGTGCTCCAATTGCCATACACAGTGCAAATAGCACTCGCGTCTGTTCCCTGCAAGTACAGTGTATTGGAAGGAAGAGGAGCTATTGTTCTTGTCAGTTTCCTAAGCAGAGTTGAACTAGATATGGCCCATGTGTGTAGGAAGCACAGTTCTTTTGTTCTGAGCAAGCTCACTGTTCGGACCCCTTAGGAAACACAGTAGAGTAGAAGAGTGCTCTTTTCTCAAAAGCAGAGTTTGTTTCATGTAAGGCGAGCTATCATTTGTTTCCCAGTCCTAAATGGAGTTGAATCTCATGCAGTTTCTGGTCTTACGAGCAAGAGTTGTTTTCTGGTAAGGAAAGTCACTATTGCGCTCCCATTGCCATACACAGTGCAAATAGCACTCGCGTCTGTTCCCAGCAAGTACAGTGTATCGGACTGAAGAGGAACTACTGTTCTTGTCAGTTTCCTAAGCAGAGTTGAACTAGATATGGCCGTGTGTGTAGGAAGCACAGTTCTTTTGTTCTGAGCAAGCTCACTGTTCGGACCCCATAGGAAACACAGTAGAATAGAAGAGTGCTCTTTTCTCAAAAGCAGAGTGTGTTTCTTGTAAGTCGAGCTATCGTTTGTTTCCCAGTCCTCAATGGAGTTGAGTCACATGCAGTTTTTTGTCCTACGAGCAAGAGTTTTTTTCTCGTAAGACGAGTCACTATTGTGCTCCAATGTCATACACAGTGCAAATAGCACTCGCCTCTGTTCCCCGCAAGTACAGTGTATCGGACTGAAGAGGAGCTACTGTTCTTGTTTGTTTCCTAAGCAGAGTTGAACTAGATATGGCCCGTGTGTGTAGAAAGCACAGTTCTTTTGTTCTGAGCAAGCTCACTGTTCGGACCCCATAGGAAACACAGTAGAGTAGAAGAGTGCTCTTTTCTCAAAAGCAGAGTGTGTTTCTTGTAAGGCGAGCTAGCATTTGTTTCCCAGTCCTAAATGGTGTTGAATCACATGCAGATTCTGGTCCTACGAGCAAGAGTTGTTTTCTGGTAAGGTAAGTCACTATTGCGCTTCCATTGCCATACACAGTGCAAATAGCACTCGCGTCTTTTCCCAACAAGTACAGTGTATCGGACTGAAGAGGAGCTACTGTTCTTGTCAGTTTCCTAAGCAGAGTTGAACTAGTTATGGCCCCTGTGTAGGAAGCACAGTTCTTTTGTTCTGAGCAAGCTCACTGTTCTGGCCCTATAGGAAACACAATAGAGTAGAAGAGTGCTCTTTTCCCTAAAGCAGAGTGTGTTTCTTGTAAGTCGAGCTAGCGTTTGTTTCCCAGTCCTAAATGGAGTTGAATCACATGCAGTTTCTAGTCCTACGAGCAAGGATTGTTTTATGGTAAGAAGAGTCACTATTGCGCTGCCATTGCCATACACAGGACAAATAGCACTGGCGTCTGTTCCCAGCAAGTACAGTGTATTGTACAGAAGAGGATCTACTGTTCTTGTCAGGTTCCTAAGCAGAATTGAACTAGATATGGCCGTGTGTGTAGAAAGCACAGTTCTAATGTTCTGAGCAAGTTCACTCTTCTGGCTCTATAGGAAACACAGTAGAGTAGAAGAGTGCTCTTTTCTCAAAAGCAGAGTGTGTTTCTTGGAAGTCGAGCTAGCGTTTGTTTCCTAGTCCTAAATGGAGTTGAGTCACATGCAGTTTTTTGTCCTACGAGCAAGAGTTTTTTTCTGGTAAGACAAGTCACTATTGTGCTCCAATTGCCATACACAGTGCAAATAGCACTCGCGTCTGTTCCCTGCAAGTACAGTGTATTGGAAGGAAGAGGAGCTATTGTTCTTGTCAGTTTCCTAAGCAGAGTTGAACTAGATATGGCCGTATGTGTAGGAAGCACAGTTCTTTTGTTCTGAGCAAGCTCACTGTTCGGACCCCATAGGAAACACAGTAGAGTAGAAGAGTGCTCTTTTCTCAAAAGCAGAGTGTGTTTCATGTAAGGCGAGCTAGCATTTGTTTCCCAGTCCTAAATGGAGTTGAATCTCATGCAGTTTCTGGTCTTACGAGCAAGAGTTGTTTTCTGGTAAGGAAAGTCACTATTGGGCTCCCATTGACATACACAGTGCAAATAGCACTCGCGTCTGTTCCCAGCAAGTACAGTGTATCAGACTGAAGAGGAGCTACTGTTCTTGTCAGTTTCCTAAGCAGAGTTGAACTAGATATGGCCCGTGTGTAGAAAGCACAGTTCTTTTGTTCTGAGCAAGCTCACTGTTCTGGCCCTATAGGAAACACAGTAGAGTAGAAGAGTGCTCTTTTCTCTAAAGCAGAGTGTGTTTCTTGTAAGGTGAGCTAGCTTTTGTTTCCCAGTCCTAAATGGAGTTGAATCACATGCAGTTTCTGGTCCAACCAACAAGGGATGTTTTCTGGAAAGGAAAGTCACTATTTTTCTCCCTTTGCCATAAACAGTGCAAATAGCACTCACGTCTATTCCCAGCAAGTACAGTGTATTGGACTGAAGAGGAGCTACTGTTCTTGTCAGTTTCCTAAGCAGAGTTGAACTAGATATGGCCCGTGTGTGTAGAAAGCACAGTTCTTTTGTTCTGAGCAAGCTCACTGTTCTGGCCCTATAGGAAACACAGAAGAGTAGAAGAGTGCTCTTTTCTCAGAAGCAGAGTTTGTTTCTTGTAAGGCGAGCTAGCGTTTGTTTCCCAGTCCTAAATGGAGTTGAATCACATGCAGTTTCTGGTCCTACGAGCAAGAGTTGTTTTCTGGTAAGAAGAGTCACTATTGTGCTCCCATTGTTTTACACAGGGCAAATAGCACTGGCGCCTTTTCCCAGCATGTACCGTGTATTGGACTGAAGAGGATCTACTGTTCTTGTCAGGTTCCTAAGCAGAATTGAACTAGATACGGCCATGTGTGTAGGAAGCACAGTTCTTTGTTCTGAGCAACCTCACTGTTCTTTCCCTATAGGAAACACAGTAGAGTAGAAGAGTGCTCTTTTCTCAAAAGCAGAGTGTGTTTCTTGTAAGGCGAGCTAGCGTTTGTTACCCAGTCCTAAATGGAGTTGAATCACATGCAGTTTCTAGTCCTATGAGCAAGAGTTGTTTTCTGGTAAGACGAGTCACTATTCTGCTCCCATTGACAAACACAGTGCAAATAGCACTCGCGTCTCTTTCCAGCAAGTACAGTGTATGGGACTAAAGAGGAGCTACTGTTCTTGTCAGTTTCCTATGCAGAGTTGAACTAGATATGGCCTTGTGAGTAGGAAGCACAGTTTTTTTGTTCTGAGCAAGCTCACTGTTCGGAATACATAGGAAACACAGTAGAGTAGAAGACTGCTCTTTTCTCAAAAGCAGAGTGTGTTTCTTGGAAGTCGAGCTAGCGTTTGTTTCTCAGTTAAATGGAGTTGAGTCACATGCAGTTTTTTGTCCTACGAGCAAGAGTTGTTTTCTGGTAAGAGAAGTCACTATTGCGCTCCAATTGCCATACACAGTGCAAATAGCACTCGCGTCTGTTCCCTGCAAGTACAGTGTATTGGACGGAAGAGGAGCTATTGTTCTTGTCAGTTTCTTAAGCAGAGTTGAACTAGATATGGCCCATGTGTGTAGGAAGCACAGTTCTTTTGTTCTGCGCAAGCTCACTGTTCGGACCCCATAGGAAACACAGTAGAATAGAAGAGTGCTCTTTTCTCAAAAGCAGAGTGTGTTTCTTGTAAGGCGAGCTTGCGTTTGTTTCCCAGTCCTAAATGGAGTTGAATCTCATGTAGTTTCTGGTCCTAAGAGCAAGAGTTGTTTTCTGGTAAGGAAAGTCACTATTGCGCTCCCCTTGCCATACATAGTGGAAATAGCTCTCGCGTCTATTCCCAGCAAGTACAGTGTATCGGACTGAAGAGGAGCTACTGTTTTTGTCAGTTTCCCAAGCAGAGTTGAACTAGATATGGCCCGTGTGTGTAGGAAGCACAGTTCTTATGTTCTGAACAAGCTCACTGTTCTGGCCCTATTGGAAACACAGTAGAGTAGAAGAGTGCTCCTTTCTCAAAAGCAGAGTGTGTTTTTGTAAGGCGAGCTAGCGTTTGTTTCCTAGTCCTAAATGGAGTTGAATCACATGCAGTTTCTGGTCCTACGAAAAAGAGCTGTTTTCTGGTAAGGAAAGTCACTATTACGCTCCCATTGACATACACAAGGCAAATAGCACTCGCATCTTTTGCCAGCAAGTACAGTGTATTGGACTGAATAGGAGCTACTGTTCTTGTCAGTTTCCTAAGCAGAGTTCAACTAGATATGGACCGTGTGTAGGAAGCACAGTTCTTATGTTCTGAGCAAGCTCACTGTTCTGGCCCTATAGGAAACACAGTAGAGTAGAGGAGTGCTCTTTTCTCTGAAGCAGAGTGTGTTTCTTGTAAGGCGAGCTAGCGTTTGTTTCCTAGTCCTAAATTTAGTTGAGTCACATGCAGTTTCTGGTCCTACGAGCAAGAGTTGTTTTCTGGTAAGACAAGTCACTATTGTGCTCCAATTGCCATACACAGTGCAAATAGCACTCGCGTCTGTTCCCTGCAAGTACAGTGTATTGGAAGGAAGAGGAGCTATTGTTCTTGTCAGTTTCCTAAGCAGAGTTGAACTAGATATGGCCCATGTGTGTAGGAAGCACAGTTCTTTTGTTCTGAGCAAGCTCACTGTTCGGACCCCTTAGGAAACACAGTAGAGTAGAAGAGTGCTCTTTTCTCAAAAGCAGAGTTTGTTTCATGTAAGGCGAGCTATCATTTGTTTCCCAGTCCTAAATGGAGTTGAATCTCATGCAGTTTCTGGTCTTACGAGCAAGAGTTGTTTTCTGGTAAGGAAAGTCACTATTGCGCTCCCATTGCCATACACAGTGCAAATAGCACTCGCGTCTGTTCCCAGCAAGTACAGTGTATCGGACTGAAGAGGAGCTACTGTTCTTGTCAGTTTCCTAAGCAGAGTTGAACTAGATATGGCCGTGTGTGTAGGAAGCACAGTTCTTTTGTTCTGAGCAAGCTCACTGTTCGGACCCCATAGGAAACACAGTAGAATAGAAGAGTGCTCTTTTCTCAAAAGCAGAGTGTGTTTCTTGTAAGTCGAGCTATCGTTTGTTTCCCAGTCCTCAATGGAGTTGAGTCACATGCAGTTTTTTGTCCTACGAGCAAGAGTTTTTTTCTCGTAAGACGAGTCACTATTGTGCTCCAATGCCATACACAGTGCAAATAGCACTCGCCTCTGTTCCCCGCAAGTACAGTGTATCGGACTGAAGAGGAGCTACTGTTCTTGTTTGTTTCCTAAGCAGAGTTGAACTAGATATGGCCCGTGTGTGTAGAAAGCACAGTTCTTTTGTTCTGAGCAAGCTCACTGTTTGGACCCCATAGGAAACACAGTAGAGTAGAAGAGTGCTCTTTTCTCAAAAGCAGAGTGTGTTTCTTGTAAGGCGAGCTAGCATTTGTTTCCCAGTCCTAAATGGTGTTGAATCACATGCAGATTCTGGTCCTACGAGCAAGAGTTGTTTTCTGGTAAGGTAAGTCACTATTGCGCTTCCATTGCCATACACAGTGCAAATAGCACTCGCGTCTTTTCCCAACAAGTACAGTGTATCGGACTGAAGAGGAGCTACTGTTCTTGTCAGTTTCCTAAGCAGATTTGAACTAGTTATGGCCCCTGTGTAGGAAGCACAGTTCTTTTGTTCTGAGCAAGCTCACTGTTCTGGCCCTATAGGAAACACAATAGAGTAGAAGAGTGCTCTTTTCCCTAAAGCAGAGTGTGTTTCTTGTAAGTCGAGCTAGCGTTTGTTTCCCAGTCCTAAATGGAGTTGAATCACATGCAGTTTCTAGTCCTACGAGCAAGGGTTGTTTTATGGTAAGAAGAGTCACTATTGCGCTGCCATTGCCATACACAGGACAAATAGCACTGGCGTCTGTTCCCAGCAAGTACAGTGTATTGTACAGAAGAGGATCTACTGTTCTTGTCAGGTTCCTAAGCAGAATTGAACTAGATATGGCCGTGTGTGTAGAAAGCACAGTTCTAATGTTCTGAGCAAGTTCACTCTTCTGGCTCTATAGGAAACACAGTAGAGTAGAAGAGTGCTCTTTTCTCAAAAGCAGAGTGTGTTTCTTGGAAGTCGAGCTAGCGTTTGTTTCCTAGTCCTAAATGGAGTTGAGTCACATGCAGTTTTTTGTCCTACGAGCAAGAGTTTTTTTCTGGTAAGACAAGTCACTATTGTGCTCCAATTGCCATACACAGTGCAAATAGCACTCGCGTCTGTTCCCTGCAAGTACAGTGTATTGGAAGGAAGAGGAGCTATTGTTCTTGTCAGTTTCCTAAGCAGAGTTGAACTAGATATGGCCGTATGTGTAGGAAGCACAGTTCTTTTGTTCTGAGCAAGCTCACTGTTCGGACCCCATAGGAAACACAGTAGAGTAGAAGAGTGCTCTTTTCTCAAAAGCAGAGTGTGTTTCATGTAAGGCGAGCTAGCATTTGTTTCCCAGTCCTAAATGGAGTTGAATCTCATGCAGTTTCTGGTCTTATGAGCAAGAGTTGTTTTCTGGTAAGGAAAGTCACTATTGGGCTCCCATTGACATACACAGTGCAAATAGCACTCGCGTCTGTTCCCAGCAAGTACAGTGTATCAGACTGAAGAGGAGCTACTGTTCTTGTCAGTTTCCTAAGCAGAGTTGAACTAGATATGGCCCGTGTGTAGAAAGCACAGTTCTTTTGTTCTGAGCAAGCTCACTGTTCTGGCCCTATAGGAAACACAGTAGAGTAGAAGAGTGCTCTTTTCTCTAAATCAGAGTGTGTTTCTTGTAAGGTGAGCTAGCTTTTGTTTCCCAGTCCTAAATGGAGTTGAATCACATGCAGTTTCTGGTCCAACCAACAAGGGATGTTTTCTGGAAAGGAAAGTCACTATTTTTCTCCCTTTGCCATAAACAGTGCAAATAGCACTCACGTCTATTCCCAGCAAGTACAGTGTATTGGACTGAAGAGGAGCTACTGTTCTTGTCAGTTTCCTAAGCAGAGTTGAACTAGATATGGCCCGTGTGTGTAGAAAGCACAGTTCTTTTGTTCTGAGCAAGCTCACTGTTCTGGCCCTATAGGAAACACAGAAGAGTAGAAGAGTGCTCTTTTCTCAGAAGCAGAGTTTGTTTCTTGTAAGGCGAGCTAGCGTTTGTTTCACAGTCCTAAATGGAGTTGAATCACATGCAGTTTCTGGTCCTACGAGCAAGAGTTGTTTTCTGGTAAGAAGAGTCACTATTGTGCTCCCATTGTTTTACACAGGGCAAATAGCACTGGCGTCTTTTCCCAGCATGTACCGTGTATTGGACTGAAGAGGATCTACTGTTCTTGTCAGGTTCCTAAGCAGAATTGAACTAGATACGGCCATGTGTGTAGGAAGCACAGTTCTTTGTTCTGAGCAAGCTCACTGTTCTTTCCCTTTAGGAAACACAGTAGAGTAGAAGAGTGCTCTTTTCTCAAAAGCAGAGTGTGTTTCTTGTAAGGCGAGCTAGCGTTTGTTACCCAGTCCTAAATGGAGTTGAATCACATGCAGTTTCTCGTCCTACGAGCAAGAGTTGTTTTCTGGTAAGGGAAGTCACTATTGTGTTCCAACTGCCATACACAGTGCAAATAGCACTCGCGTCTGTTCCCAGCAAGTACAGTGTATCGGACTGAAGAGGAGCTACTGTTCTTGTCAGTTTCCTAAGCAGAGATGAACTAGATATGGCCCGTGTGTGTAGGAAGCACAGTTCTTTTGTTCTGAGCAAGCTCACTGTTTTGGTCTTAATGGAAACACAGTTGAGTAGAAGAGTGCTCTTTTCTCAAAAGCAGAGTGTGTTTCTTGTAAGTCGAACTCACGTTTGTTTCCCAGGCCTAAATGGAGTTGAGTCACATGCAGTTTTTTGTCCTACGAGCAATAGTTGATTTCTGGTAAGACGAGTCACTATTGTGCTCCAATTGCCATACACAGTGCAAATAGCACTCGCGTCTGTTCCCAGCAAGTACAGTGTATTGGACTGAAGAGGAGCTACTGTTCTTGTCAGGTTCCTAAGCAGAGTTGAACTAGATATGGTCTGTGTGTGTAGGAAGCACAGTTCTTTCGTTCGGAGCAAGCTCACTGTTTGGACCCCATAGGAAACACAGTAGAGTAGAAGAGTGCTCTCTTCTCAAAAGCAGAGTGTGTTTCTTGTAAGGCGAGCTAGCATTTGTTTCCCAGTCTTAAATGGAGTTGAATCCCATGCAGTTTCTGGTCCTAGGAGCAAGAGTTGTTTTCTGGTAAGAAGAGTCACTATTGTGCTCACATTGTCATACACAGGGCATATAGCACTCGTGTCTGTTCCCATCAAGTACAGTGTTTTGGACTGAAGAGGATCTACTATTCTTGTCAGTTTCCTAAGCAGAATTGAACTAGATATGACCCTGTGTTTAGGAAGCACAGTTCTTTTGTTCTCAGCAAGCTCACTGTTCTGGCCCGATAGGAAACACAGTAGAGTAGAAGAGTGCTCTTTTCTCAAAAGCAGAGTGTGTTTCTTGTAAGGGTAGCTAGCGTTTGTTTCCCAGTCCTAAATGGAGTTGAATCACATGCAGTTTCTGGTCCTACGAGCAAGAGTTGTTTTCTGGTAAGGAAGTAACTGTTGTGCTCCCATTGCCATACACAGTGCAAATAGCACTCGCGTCTGTTCACAGCAAGTACAGTGTATCGGAATGAAGAGGAGCTACTGTTCTTGTCAGTTTCCTAAGCAGAGTTGAACTAGATATTGTCCGTGTGTAGGAAGCACAGTTTTTTGTTCTGAACAAGCTCACTGTTTGGACCCCATAGGAAACACAGTAGAGTAGAAGAGTGCTCTTTTCTCTAAAGCAGAGTGTGTTTCTTGTAAGGCGAGCTAGTGTTTCTTTCGCAGTCCTAAGTGGAGTTGAATCACATGCAGTTTCTGGTCCCAAGAGCAAGAGTTGTTTTCTGGAAAGAAGAGTCACTATTGCGCTGCCATTGCCATACACAGGACAAATAGCACTGTTGTCTGTTCCCAGCAAGTACAGTGTATTGGACTGAAGAGGATCTACTGTTCTTGTCAGGTTTATAAGCAGAATTGAACTAGATATGGCCATGTGTGTAGGAAGCACAGTTTTTTTGTTCTGAGCAAGCTCACTGTTCGGACCCCATAGGAAACACAGTAGAGTAGAAGAGTGCTCTTTTCTCTAAAGCAGATTGTGTTTATTGTAAGGCGAGCTAGCATTTGTTTCCCAGTCCTAAATGGAGTTGAATCACATACAGTTTCTGGTCCTACGAGCAAGAGTTGTTTTCTGGTAAGGAAAGACACTATTGCGCTCCCATTGCCATACACAGTGCAAATAGCACTCGCGTCTGTTCCCAGCAAGTACAGTGTATTGGACTGAAGAGGAGCTAATGTTCTTGTCAGTTTCCTAAGCAGAGTTGAACTAGATATGGCCCGTGTGTGTAGGAAGCACAGTTCTTTTGTTCTGAGCAAGCTCACTGTTTGGAACATATAGGAAACACAGTAGAGTAGAGGAGTGCTCTTTTCTCTGAAGCAGAGTGTGTTTCTTGTAAGGCGAGCTAGCGTTTGTTTCCTAGTCCTAAATGGAGTTGAGTCACATGCAGTTTTTTGTCCTACGAGCAAGAGTTTTTTTCTCGTAAGACGAGTCACTATTGTACTCCAAGGCCATACACAGTGCAAATAGCACTCGCCTCTGTTCCCCGCAAGTACAGTGCATCGGACTGAAGAGGAGCTACTGTTCTTGTTTGTTTCCTAAGCAGAGTTGAACTAGATATGGCCCGTGTGTGTAGAAAGCACAGTTCTTTTGTTCTGAGCAAGCTCACTGTTCGGACCCCATAGGAAACACAGTAGAGTAGAAGAGTGCTCTTTTCTCAAAAGCAGAGTGTGTTTCTTGTAAGGCGAGCTAGCATTTGTTTCCCAGTCCTAAATGGTGTTGAATCACATGCAGTTTCTGGTCCTACGAGCAAGAGTTGTTTTCTGGTAAGGTAAGTCACTATTGCGCTTTCATTGCCATACACAGTGCAAATAGCACTCGCGTCTTTTCCCAGCAAGTACAGTTTATCGGACTGAAGAGGAGCTACTGTTCTTGTCAGTTTCCTAAGCAGAGTTGAACTAGTTATGGCCCCTGTGTAGGAAGCACAGTTCTTTTGTTCTGAGCAAGCTCACTGTTCTGGCCCTATAGGAAACACAATAGAGTAGAAGAGTGCTCTTTTCCCTAAAGCAGAGTGTGTTTCTTGTAAGTCGAGCTAGCGTTTGTTTCCCAGTCTTAAATGGAGTTGAATCACATGCAGTTTCTAGTCCTACGAGCAAGGGTTGTTTTATGGTAAGAAGAGTCACTATTGCGCTGCCATTGCCATACACAGGACAAATAGCACTGGTGTCTGTTCCCAGCAAGTACAGTGTATTGTACAGAAGAGGATCTACTGTTCTTGTCAGGTTCCTACGCAGAATTGAACTAGATATGGCCTTGTGTGTAGAAAGCACAGTTCTAATGTTCTGAGCAAGTTCACTCTCTGGCTCTATAGGAAACACAGTAGAGTAGAAGAGTGCTCTTTTCTCAAAAGCAGAGTGTGTTTCTTGGAAGTCGAGCTAGCGTTTGTTTCCTAGTCCTAAATGGAGTTGAGTCACATGCAGTTTTTTGTCCTACGCGCAAGAGTTTTTTTCTGGTAAGACAAGTCACTATTGTGCTCCAATTGCCATACACAGTGCAAATAGCACTCGCGTCTGTTCCCTGCAAGTACAGTGTATTGGAAGGAAGAGGAGCTATTGTTCTTGTCAGTTTCCTAAGCAGAGTTGAACTAGATATGGCCGTATGTGTAGGAAGCACAGTTCTTTTGTTCTGAGCAAGCTCACTGTTCGGACCACATAGGAAACACAGTAGAGTAGAAGAGTGCTCTTTTCTCAAAAGCAGAGTGTGTTTCATGTAAGGCGAGCTAGCATTTGTTTCCCAGTCCTAAATGGAGTTGAATCTCATGCA
This sequence comes from Peromyscus eremicus, assembly GCF_949786415.1. Lineage (NCBI taxonomy): Eukaryota > Metazoa > Chordata > Mammalia > Rodentia > Cricetidae > Peromyscus > Peromyscus eremicus. The sequence goes on along the minus strand of NW_026737695.1, from coordinate 17,266 downwards.
GTTTCTGGTCTTACGAGCAAGAGTTGTTTTCTGGTAAGGAAAGTCACTATTGGGCTCCCATTGACATACACAGTGCAAATAGCACTTGCGTCTGTTCCCAGCAAGTACAGTGTATCGGACTGAAGAGGAGCTACTGTTCTTGTCAGTTTCCTAAGCAGAGTTGAACTAGATATGGCCCGTGTGTAGAAATCACAGTTCTTTTGTTCTGAGCAAGCTCACTGTTCTGGCCCTATAGGAAACCCAGTAGAGTAGAAGAGTGCTCTTTTCTCTAAAGCAGAGTGTGTTTCTTGTAAGGTGAGCTAGCTTTTGTTTCCCAGTCCTAAATGGAGTTGAATCACATGCAGTTTCTGGTCCAACCAACAAGGGATGTTTTCTGGAAAGGAAAGTCACTATTTTTCTCCCTTTGCCATAAACAGTGCAAATAGCACTCACGTCTATTCCCAGCAAGTACAGTGTATTGGACTGAAGAGGAGCTACTGTTCTTGTCAGTTTCCTAAGCAGAGTTGAACTAGATATGGCCCGTGTGTGTAGAAAGCACAGTTCTTTTGTTCTGAGCAAGCTCACTGTTCTGGCCCTATAGGAAACACAGAAGAGTAGAAGAGTGCTCTTTTCTCAGAAACAGAGTTTGTTTCTTGTAAGGCGAGCTAGCATTTGTTTCCCAGTCCTAAATGGAGTTGAATCACATGCAGTTTCTGGTCCTACGAGCAAGAGTTGTTTTCTGGTAAGAAGAGTCACTATTGTGCTCCCATTGTTTTACACAGGGCAAATAGCACTGGCGTCTGTTCCCAGCATGTACCGTGTATTGGACTGAAGAGGATCTACTGTTCTTGTCAGGTTCCTAAGCAGAATTGAACTAGATACGGCCATGTGTGTAGGAAGCACAGTTCTTTGTTCTGAGCAAGCTCACTGTTCTTTCCCTATAGGAAACACAGTAGAGTAGAAGAGTGCTCTTTTCTAAAAAGCAGAGTGTGTTTCTTGTAAGGCGAGCTAGCGTTTGTTTCCCAGTCCTAAATGGAGTTGAATCACATGCAAGAGTTGTTTTCTGGTAAGGAAAGTCACTAATGTGTTCCCACTGCCATACACAGTGCAAATAGCACTCACGTCTGTTCCCAGCAAGTACAGTGTATCGGACTGAAGAGGAGCTACTGTTCTTGTCAGTTTCCTAAGCAGAGTTGAACGAGATATTTCCCGTGTAAGGCGAGCTAGCGTTTGTTTCCCAGTCATAAATGGAGTTGAGTCACAGACAGTTTTTGTTCCTAAGAGCAAGAGTTGTTTTCTGGAAAGAAGAGTCACTATTGCGCTGCCATTGCCATACACAGGACAAATAGCACTGCTGTCTGTTCCCAGCAAGTACAGTGTATTGGACTGAAGAGGATCTACTGTTCTTGTCAGGTTTATAAGCAGAATTGAACTAGATATGGCCATGTGTGTAGGAAGCACAGTTTTTTTGTTCTGAGCAAGCTCACTGTTCGGACCCCATAGGAAACACAGTAGAGTAGAAGAGTGCTCTTTTCTCTAAAACAGATTGTGTTTATTGTAAGGCGAGCTAGCATTTGTTTCCCAGTCCTAAATGGAGTTGAATCACATACAGTTTCTGGTCCTACGAGCAAGAGTTGTTTTCTGGTAAGGAAAGTCACTATTGCGCTCCCATTGCCATACACAGTGCAAATAGCACTCGCGTCTGTTCGCAGCAAGTACAGTGTATTGGACTGAAGAGGAGCTACTGTTCTTGTCAGTTTCCTAAGCAGAGATGAACTAGATATGGCCCGTGTGTGTAGGAAGCACAGTTCTTTTGTTCTGAGCAAGCTCACTGTTTTGGTCTTAATGGAAACACAATTGAGTAGAAGAGTGCTCTTTTCTCAAAAGCAGAGTGTGTTTTTTGTAGGTCGAACTCGCGTTTGTTTCCCAGGCCTAAATGGAGTTGAGTCACATGCAGTTTTTTGTCCTACGAGCAATAGTTGATTTCTGGTAAGACGAGTCACTATTGTGCTCCAATTGCCATACACAGTGCAAATACCACTCGCGTCTGTTCCCAGCAAGTACAGTGTATTGGACTGAAGAGGAGCTACTGTTCTTGTCAGGTTCCTAAGCAGAGTTGAACTAGATATGGTCCGTGTGTGTAGGAAGCACAGTTCTTTTGTTCGGAGCAAGCTCACTGTTCTGGCCCTATAGGAAACACAGTAGAGTAGAAGAGTGCTCTTTTCTCTAAAGCCGAGTGTGTTTCTTGTAAGGCGAGCTAGCGTTTGTTTCCCAGTCCTAATTGGAGTGGAATCACATATAGTTTCTGGTCCTATGAGCAAGAGTTGTGTTCTGGTAAGGAAAGGCACTATTGCGCACCCATTGCCATACACAGTGCAAATAGCACATGCGTCTGTTCCCAGCAAGTACAGTGTATCAGACTGAAGAGGAGCTACTGTTCTTGTCACTTTCCTAAGCAGAGTTTAACTAGATATGGCCCGTGTGTTTTAGAAGCACAGTTCTTATGTTCTGAGCAAGCTCACTGTTCTGGCCCTATAGGAAACACAGTAGAGTAGAAGAGTGCACTTTTCTTAAAAGCAGAGTGTGTTTCTTGTAAGGCGAGCTCGCGTTTGTTTCCCAGTCCTAAATGGAGTTGAGTCACATGCAGTTTTTGGTCCTATGAGCAAGAGTTGTTTTCTGGTAAGAAGAGTCACTGTTGCGCTCCAAATGCCATATACAGTGCAAATAGCACTCGCGTTTGTTCCCAGCAAGTACAGTGTATCGGACTGAATAGGAGCTACTGTTCTTGTCAGTTTCCTAAGCAGACTTGATCTAGATATGGCCGTGTGTGTAGGAAGCACAGTTTTTTTGTTCTGAGCAAGCTCACTGTTTGGAACACATAGGAAACACAGTAGAGTAGAAGAGTGCTCTTTTCTCAAAAGCAGAGTGTGTTTTTGGAAGTCGAGCTAGCGTTTGTTTCCCAGTCCTAAATGGAGTTGAGTCACATGCAGTTTTTTGTCCTACGAGCAAGAGTTGTTTTCTGGTAAGACAAGTCACTATTGTGATCCAATTGCCATACACAGTGCAAATAGCACTCGCGTCTGTTCAGAGCAAGTACAGTGTATTGGACTGAAGAGGACTTACTGTTCTTTTCAGTTTCCTAAGCAGAGTTGAACTAGATATGGCCCGAGTGTAGGAAGCACAGTTCTTTTCTTCTGAGCAAGCTCACTGTTCTGGCCCTATAGGAAACAGAGTAGAGTAGAAGAGTGCTCTTTTCTCTAAAGCAGAATGTGTTACTTGTAAGGGGAGCTAGTGTTTGTTTCCTAGTCCTATATGGAGTTGAATCACATGCAGTTTCTGGTCCTACGAGCAAGAGTTGTTTTTTGGTAAGGAAAGACACTATTGCGCTCCCATTGCCATACACAGTGCAAATAGCACATGCGCCTGTTCCCAGCAAGTACAGTCTATCAGACTGAAGAGGAGCTACTATTCTTGTCAGTTTCCTAAGCAGACTTGAACTAGATATGGTCCGTGTGTGTAGGAAGCACAGTTCTTTTGTTCTGAGCAAGCTCACTGTTTGGACCACATAGGAAACACAGTAGAGTAGAAAAGTGCTCTTTTCTCAAAAGCAGAGTGTGATTCATGTAAGGGGAGCTAGCATTTGTTTCCCAGTCCTAAATGGAATTGAATCCCATGCAGTTTCTGGTCCTACAAGCAAGAGTTGTTTTCTGGTAAGGAAAGTCACTTTGTGCTCCCATTGCCATACACAGTGCAAATAGCACTCGCGTCTGTTCCCAGCAATTACAGTGTATCGGACTGAAGAGGAGCTACTGCTCTTGTCAGTTTCCTAAGCAGAGTTGAACTAGATATGGCCCGTGTGTAGGAAGCACAGTTCTTTTGTTCTGAGCAAGCTCACTGTTCTGGCCCTACAGGAAACACAGTAGAGTAGAAGAGTGCTCTTTTCTCTAAAGCAGAGTGTGTTTCTTGCAAGGCAAGCTAGCGTTTGTTTCCCAGTCCTAAATGGAGTTGAATCACATGCAGTTTTTTGTCCTACGAGCAAGAGTTGTTTTCTGGTAAGAAGAGTCACTATTGCGCTGCCATTGCCATACACAGGACAAATAGCACTGGCATCTGTTGCCAGGAAGTACAGTGTATTGGACTGAAGAGGATCTACTGTTCTTGTCAGGTTTATAAGCAGAATTGAACTAGATATGGCCGTGTGTGTAGGAAGCACAGTTTTTTTGTTCTGAGCAAGTTCACTGTTTGGACCCCATAGGAAACACAGTAGAGTAGAAGAGTGCTCTTTTCTCTAAAGCAGATTGTGTTTCTTGTAAGGCGAGCTAGCAATTGTTTCCCAGTCCTAAATGGCGTTGAATCACATACAGTTTCTGGTCCTACGAGCAAGAGTTGTTTTCTGGTAAGGAAAGTCACTATTGCGCTCCCATTGACATACACAGTGCAAATAGCACTCGCGTCTGTTCCCAGCAAGTACAGTGTATTGGACTGAAGAGGAGCTACTGTTCTTGTCAGTTTCCAAAGCAGAGTTGAACTAGATATGTCCCGTGTGTGTAGAAAGCACAGTTCTTTTGTTCTGAGCAAGCTCACTGTTCTGGCGCTATAGGAAACACAGTAGAGTAGAAGAGTGCTCTTTTCTCTAAAGCAGAGTGTGTTTCTTGTAAGGCGAGCTAGCGTTTGTTTCCCAGTCCTAAATGGAGTTGAATCACATGCAGTTTCTGGTGTTACGAGCAAGAGTTTTTTATAGTAAGAATAGTCACTATTGTGCTGCCATTGCCATACACAGGACAAATAGCACTGCCGTCTGTTCCCAGCAAGTACAGTGTATTGGACTGAAGAGGATCTACTGTTCTTGTCAGGTTCCTAATCAGAATTGAACTAGATATGGCCGTGTGTGTTGGAAGCACAGTTCTTTTGTTCTGAGCAAGCTCACTGTTCTGGCCCTACAGGAAACACTTTAGAGTAGAAGAGGGCTCTTTTCTCAAAAGCAGAGTGTGTTTCTTGTAAGGTGAACTAGTGTTTGTTTCCCAGTCCTAAATGGAGTTGCATCACATGCAGTTTCTGGTCCTACGAGCAAGAGTTGTTTTCTGCTAAGAAGAGTCACTATTGTGCTCCCATTGTCATACACAGGGCAAAGAGCACTCCCGTCTGTTCCCAGCATGCACAGTGTATTGGACTGAAGAGGATCTACTGTTCTTGTCAGGTACCTAAGCAGAGTTGAACTAGATATGGCCGTGTGTGTAGGAAGCACAGTTCTTTTGGTTTGAGCAAGTTCACTGTTCGGACCTCTTAGGAAACACAATAGAGTGGAAGAGTGCTTTTTTCTCTAAATCAGAGTGTGTTTCTTGTAAGGCGAGCTAGTGTTTGTTTCCCAGTCCTAAATGGAGTTGCCTCACATGCAGTTTCTGGTCCTACGAGCAAGAGTTGTTTTCTGTTAAGAAGAGTCACTATTGTGCTCCCATTGTCATACACAGGGCAAATATCACTCGCGTATGTTCCCAGCATGTACAGTGTATTGGACTGAAGAGGATCTACTGTTCTTGTCAGGTTCCTAAGCAGAGTTGAACTAGATATGGCCGTGTGTGTAGGAAGCACAGTTCTTTTGTTCTGAGCAAGCTCACTGTTCTGGCCCTATAGGAAACACAGTAGAGTAGAAGAGTGCTCTTTTCTCAAAAGCAGAGTGTGTTTCTTGTAAGGCGAGCTAGCGTTTGTTTCCCAGTCCTAATTGGAGTGGAATCACATATAGTTTCTGGTCCTATGAGCAAGAGTTGTTTTCTGGTAAGGAAAGGCACTATTGCGCACCCATTGCCATACACAGTGCAAATAGCACATGCGTCTGTTCCCAGCAAGTACAGTGTATCAGACTGAAGAGGAGCTACTGTTCTTGTCACTTTCCTAAGCAGAGTTTAACTAGATATGGCCCGTGTGTTTTAGAAGCACAGTTCTTATGTTCTGAGCAAGCTCACTGTTCTGGCCCTATAGGAAACACAGTAGAGTAGAAGAGTGCACTTTTCTTAAAAGCAGAGTGTGTTTCTTGTAAGGCGAGCTCGCGTTTGTTTCCCAGTCCTAAATGGAGTTGAGTCACATGCAGTTTTTGGTCCTATGAGCAAGAGTTGTTTTCTGGTAAGAAGAGTCACTGTTGCGCTCCAAATGCCATATACAGTGCAAATAGCACTCGCGTTTGTTCCCAGCAAGTACAGTGTATTGGACTGAATAGGAGCTACTGTTCTTGTCAGTTTCCTAAGCAGACTTGATCTAGATATGGCCGTGTGTGTAGGAAGCACAGTTTTTTTGTTCTGAGCAAGCTCACTGTTCGGAACACATAGGAAACACAGTAGAGTAGAAGAGTGCTCTTTTCTCAAAAGCAGAGTGTGTTTTTGGAAGTCGAGCTAGCGTTTGTTTCCCAGTCCTAAATGGAGTTGAGTCACATGCAGTTTTTTGTCCTACGAGCAAGAGTTGTTTTCTGGTAAGACGAGTCACTATTGTGATCCAATTGCCATACATAGTGCAAATAGCACTCGCGTCTGTTCAGAGCAAGTACAGTGTATTGGACTGAAGAGGACTTACTGTTCTTTTCAGTTTCCTAAGCAGAGTTGAACTAGATATGGCCCGAGTGTAGGAAGCACAGTTCTTTTCTTCTGAGCAAGCTCACTGTTCTGGCCCTATAGGAAACAGAGTAGAGTAGAAGAGTGCTCTTTTCTCTAAAGCAGAATGTGTTATTTGTAAGGGGAGCTAGTGTTTGTTTCCTATTCCTATATGGAGTTGAATCACATGCAGTTTCTGGTCCTACGAGCAAGAGTTGTTTTTTGGTAAGGAAAGACACTATTGCGCTCCCATTGCCATACACAGTGCAAATAGCACATGCGCCTGTTCCCAGCAAGTACAGTCTATCAGACTGAAGAGGAGCTACTATTCTTGTCAGTTTCCTAAGCAGACTTGAACTAGATATGGTCCGTGTGTGTAGGAAGCACAGTTCTTTTGTTCTGAGCAAGCTCACTGTTTGGACCACATAGGAAACACAGTAGAGTAGAAAAGTGCTCTTTTCTCAAAAGCAGAGTGTGATTCATGTAAGGGGAGCTAGCATTTGTTTCCCAGTCCTAAATGGAATTGAATCCCATGCAGTTTCTGGTCCTACAAGCAAGAGTTGTTTTCTGGTAAGGAAAGTCACTTTGTGCTCCCATTGCCATACACAGTGCAAATAGCACTCGCGTCTGTTCCCAGCAATTACAGTGTATCGGACTGAAGAGGAGCTACTGCTCTTGTCAGTTTCCTAAGCAGAGTTGAACTAGATATGGCCCGTGTGTAGGAAGCACAGTTCTTTTGTTCTGAGCAAGCTCACTGTTCTGGCCCTACAGGAAACACAGTAGAGTAGAAGAGTGCTCTTTTCTCTAAAGCAGAGTGTGTTTCTTGCAAGGCGAGCTAGCGTTTGTTTCCCAGTCCTAAATGGAGTTGAATCACATGCAGTTTTTTGTCCTACGAGCAAGAGTTGTTTTCTGGTAAGAAGAGTCACTATTGCGCTGCCATTGCCATACACAGGACAAATAGCACTGGCATCTGTTGCCAGGACGTACAGTGTATTGGACTGAAGAGGATCTACTGTTCTTATCAGGTTTATAAGCAGAATTGAACTAGATATGGCCGTGTGTGTAGGAAGCACAGTTTTTTTGTTCTGAGCAAGTTCACTGTTTGGACCCCATAGGAAACACAGTAGAGTAGAAGAGTGCTCTTTTCTCTAAAGCAGATTGTGTTTCTTGTAAGGCGAGATAGCAATTGTTTCCCAGTCCTAAATGGCGTTGAATCACATACAGTTTCTGGTCCTACGAGCAAGAGTTGTTTTCTGGTAAGGAAAGTCACTATTGCGCTCCCATTGACATACACAGTGCAAATAGCACTCGCGTCTGTTCCCAGCAAGTACAGTGTATTGGACTGAAGAGGAGCTACTGTTCTTGTCAGTTTCCAAAGCAGAGTTGAACTAGATATGTCCCGTGTGTGTAGAAAGCACAGTTCTTTTGTTCTGAGCAAGCTCACTGTTCTTGCGCTAAAGGAAACACAGTAGAGTAGAAGAGTGCTCTTTTCTCTAAAGCAGAGTGTGTTTCTTGTAAGGCGAGCTAGCGTTTGTTTCCCAGTCCTAAATGGAGTTGAATCACATGCAGTTTCTGGTGCTACGAGCAAGAGTTTTTTATAGTAAGAATAGTCACTATTGCGCTGCCATTGCCATACACAGGACAAATAGCACTGCCGTCTGTTCCCAGCAAGTACAGTGTATTGGACTAAAGAGGATCTACTGTTCTTGTCAGGTTCCTAATCAGAATTGAACTAGATATGGCCGTGTGTGTTGGAAGCACAGTTCTTTTGTTCTGAGCAAGCTCACTGTTCTGGCCCTACAGGAAACACTTTAGAGTAGAAGAGGGCTCTTTTCTCAAAAGCAGAGTGTGTTTCTTGTAAGGTGAACTAGTGTTTGTTTCCCAGTCCTAAATGGAGTTGCATCACATGCAGTTTCTGGTCCTACGAGCAAGAGTTGTTTTCTGCTAAGAAGAGTCACTATTGTGCTCCCATTGTCATACACAGGGCAAAGAGCACTCCCGTCTGTTCCCAGCATGCACAGTGTATTGGACTGAAGAGGATCTACTGTTCTTGTCAGGTACCTAAGCAGAGTTGAACTAGATATGGCCGTGTGTGTAGGAAGCACAGTTCTTTTGGTTTGAGCAAGTTCACTGTTCGGACCTCTTAGGAAACACAATAGAGTGGAAGAGTGCTTTTTTCTCTAAATCAGAGTGTGTTTCTTGTAAGGCGAGCTAGTGTTTGTTTCCCAGTCCTAAATGGAGTTGCCTCACATGCAGTTTCTGGTCCTACGAGCAAGAGTTGTTTTCTGTTAAGAAGAGTCACTATTGTGCTCCCATTGTCATACACAGGGCAAATATCACTCGCGTATGTTCCCAGCATGTACAGTGTATTGGACTGAAGAGGATCTACTGTTCTTGTCAGGTTCCTAAGCAGAGTTGAACTAGATATGGCCGTGTGTGTAGGAAGCACAGTTCTTTTGTTCTGAGCAAGCTCACTGTTCTGGCCCTATAGGAAACACAGTAGAGTAGAAGAGTGCTCTTTACTCTAAAGCCGAGTGTGTTTCTTGTAAGGCGAGCTAGCGTTTGTTTCCCAGTCCTAATTGGAGTGGAATCACATATAGTTTCTGGTCCTATGAGCAAGAGTTGTTTTCTGGTAAGGAAAGGCACTATTGCGCACCCATTGCCATACACAGTGCAAATAGCACATGCGTCTGTTCCCAGCAAGTACAGTGTATCAGACTGAAGAGGAGCTACTGTTCTTGTCACTTTCCTAAGCAGAGTTTAACTAGATATGGCCCGTGTGTTTTAGAAGCACAGTTCTTATGTTCTGAGCAAGCTCACTGTTCTGGCCCTATAGGAAACACAGTAGAGTAGAAGAGTGCACTTTTCTTAAAAGCAGAGTGTGTTTCTTGTAAGGCGAGCTCGCGTTTGTTTCCCAGTCCTAAATGGAGTTGAGTCACATGCAGTTTTTGGTCCTATGAGCAAGAGTTGTTTTCTGGTAAGAAGAGTCACTGTTGCGCTCCAAATGCCATATACAGTGCAAATAGCACTCGCGTTTGTTCCCAGCAAGTACAGTGTATCGGACTGAATAGGAGCTACTGTTCTTGTCAGTTTCCTAAGCAGACTTGATCTAGATATGGCCGTGTGTGTAGGAAGCACAGTTTTTTTGTTCTGAGCAAGCTCACTGTTCGGAACACATAGGAAACACAGTAGAGTAGAAGAGTGCTCTTTTCTCAAAAGCAAAGTGTGTTTTTGGAAGTCGAGCTAGCGTTTGTTTCCCAGTCCTAAATGGAGTTGAGTCACATGCAGTTTTTTGTCCTACGAGCAAGAGTTGTTTTCTGGTAAGACGAGTCACTATTGTGATCCAATTGCCATACACAGTGCAAATAGCACTCGCGTCTGTTCAGAGCAAGTACAGTGTATTGGACTGAAGAGGACTTACTGTTCTTTTCAGTTTCCTAAGCAGAGTTGAACTAGATTTGGCCCGAGTGTAGGAAGCACAGTTCTTTTCTTCTGAGCAAGCTCACTGTTCTGGCCCTATAGGAAACAGAGTAGAGTAGAAGAGTGCTCTTTTCTCTAAAGCAGAATGTGTTACTTGTAAGGGGAGCTAGTGTTTGTTTCCTAGTCCTATATGGAGTTGAATCACATGCAGTTTCTGGTCCTACGAGCAAGAGTTGTTTTTTGGTAAGGAAAGACACTATTGCGCTCCCATTGCCATACACAGTGCAAATAGCACATGCGCCTGTTCCCAGCAAGTACAGTCTATCAGACTGAAGAGGAGCTACTATTCTTGTCAGTTTCCTAAGCAGACTTGAACTAGATATGGTCCGTGTGTGTAGGAAGCACAGTTTTTTTGTTCTGAGCAAGCTCACTGTTCGGAACACATAGGAAACACAGTAGAGTAGAAGAGTGCTCTTTTCTCAAAAGCAGAGTGTGTTTTTGGAAGGCGAGCTAGCATTTGTTTCCCAGTCCTAAATGGAGTTGAATCCCATGCAGTTTCTGGTCCTAGGAGCAAGAGTTGTTTTCTGGTAAGAAGAGTCACTATTGTGCTCCCATTGTCATACACAGGGCATATAGCACTCGCGTCTGTTCCCAGCAAGTACAGTGTTTTGGACTGAAGAGGATCTACCATTCTTGTCAGTTTCCTAAGCAGAATTGAACTAGATATGACCGTGTGTTTAGGAAGCACAGTTCTCTTTTTTCTCAGCAAGCTCACTGTTGTGGCTCAATAGGAAACACAGTAGAGTAGAAGAGTGCTCTTTTCTCAAAAGCAGAGTGTGTTTCTTGTAAGGTGAGCTAGCGTTTGTTTCCCAGTCCTAAATGGAGTTGAATCACATGCAGTTTCTGGTCCTAGGAGCAAGAGTTGTTTTCTGGTAAGGAAGTAACTGTTGTGCTCCCATTGCCATACACAGTGCAAATAGCACTCGCGTCTATTCACAGCAAGTACAGTGTATCGGAATGAAGAGGAGCTACTGTTCTTGTCAGTTTCCTAAGCAGAGTTGAACTAGATATTGTCCGTGTGTAGGAAGCACAGTTTTGTGTTCTGAGCAAGCTCACTCTTTGGACCCCATAGGAAACACAGTAAAGTAGAAGAGTGCTCTTTTCTCAAAAGCAGAGTGTGTTTCTTGTAAGGCGAGCTAGTGTTTGTTTCGCAGTCCTAAATGGAGTTGAATCACATGCAGTTTCTGGTCCTAAGAGCAAGAGTTGTTTTCTGGAAAGAAGAGTCACTATTGCGCTGCCATTGCCATACACAGGACAAATAGCACTGTTGTCTGTTCCCAGCAAGTACAGTGTACTGGACTGAAGAGGATCTACTGTTCTTGTCAGGTTTATAAGCAGAATTGAACTAGATATGGCCATGTGTGTAGGAAGCACAGTTTTTTTGTTCTGAGCAAGCTCACTGTTCGGACCCCATAGGAAACACAGTAGAGTAGAAGAGTGCTCTTTTCTCTAAAGCAGATTGTGTTTATTGTAAGGCGAGCTAGCATTTGTTTCCCAGTCCTAAATGGAGTTGAATCACATACAGTTTCTGGTCCTACGAGCAAGAGTTTTTTTCTGGTAAGGAGAGTCACTATTGCGCTCCCATTGCCATACACAGTGCAAATAGCACTCGCGTCTGTTCCCAGCAAGTACAGTGTATTGGACTGAAGAGGAGCTACTGTTCTTGTCAGTTTCCTAAGCAGAGTTGAACTGGATATGGCCCGTGTGTGTAGGAAGCACAGTTCTTTTGTTCTGAGCAAGCTCACTGTTCTGGCCCTATAGGAAACACAGTAGAGTAGAAGAGTGCTCTTTTCTCTAAGCAGAGTGTGTTTCTTGTAAGGCCAGCTAGCGTCTGTTTCCCAGTCCTAAATGGAGTTGAATCACATGCAGATTCCTGTCCTACGAGCAAGAGTTGTTTTCTGGTAAGAAGAGTCACTATTGTGCTCCAATTGTCATACACAGGGCAAATAGCACTGGCGTCTGTTCCCAGTATGTACAGTGTATTGGACTGAACAGGATCTACTGTTCTTGTCATGTTCCTAAGCAGAGTTGAACTAGATATGGCCGTGTGTGTAGGAAGCACAGTTCTTTTGTTCTGAGCAAACTCACTGTTCTGGCACTATAGGAAACACAGTAGAGTAGAACAGTGCTCTTTTCTCAAAAGCAGAGTGTGTTTCTTGTAAGTCGACCAGCGTTTGTTTCCCAGTCCTAAATGGAGTGAATTCACATGCAGTTTCTGGTCCTACGAGCAAGAGTTGTTTTCTGGTAAGACGAGTCACTATTGTGCTCCAATAGCCATACACAGTGCAAATAGCACTTGCGTCTGTTCCCCGCAAGTACAGTGTATTAGACTGAAGAGGAGCTACTGTTCTTGTCAGTTTCCTAAGCAGAGTTGAACTAGATATGGCCCGTGTGTGTAGGAAGCACAGTTCTTTTGTTCTGAGCAAGCTCACTGATCGGACCCCATAGGAAAGACAGTAGAGTAGAAGAGTGCTCTTTTCTCAAAAGCAGAGTGTGTTTCATGTAAGGCAAGCTAGCATTTGTTTCCCAGTCCTAAATTGAGTTGAATCACATGCAGTTTCTGGTCCTACGAGCAAGAGTTGTTTTCTGGTAAGGAAAGTCTCTATTGCGCTCCCATTGCCATACACAGTGCAAATAGCACTCGTTTCTGATCCCAGGAAGTACAGCATATCGGACTGAAGAGGATCTACTGTTCTTGTCAGGTTCCTAAGCAGAATTGAACTAGGTGTGGCGGTGTGTGTAGGAAGCTCGATTTTTTGTTCTCAGCAAGCTCACTGTTCGGACCTCATAGGAAACACAGTAGTGTAGAAGAGTGCTCTTTTCTCAAAAGCAGAGTGTGTTTCTTGTAAGGCGAGCTAGCGTTTGTTTCCTAGTCCTAAATGGAGTTCAATCACAGGCAGTTTCCGGTCCTATGAGCAAGAGTTGTTTTCTGGTAAGAAGAGTCAATATTGCGCTGCCATTGCCATACACAGGACAAATAGTACTGGAGTCTCTTCCAAGCAAGTTCAGTGTATTGGACTGAAGAGGATCTACTGTTCTTGTCAGGTTCCTAAGCAGAATTGAACTAGATATGGCCGTGTGTGTAGGAAGCACAGTTCTTTTGTTCTGAGCAAGTTTACTGTTCGGACCTCTTAGGAAACACAATAGAGTAGAAGAGTGCTTTTTTCTCTAACTCAGAGTGTGTTTCTTGTAAGGCGAGTTAGTGTTTGATTCACAGTCCTAAATGGAGTTGAATCACATGCACTTTCTGGTCCTATGAGCAAGAGTTGTGTTCTGGTAAGAAGAGTAACTATTGTGCTCCCATTGTCATACACAGGGCAAATAGCACACGCGTCTGTTCCCAGCATGTACAGTGTATTGGACTGAAGAGGATCTACTGTTCTTGTCAGGTTCCTAAGCAGAGTTGAACTAGATATGGCCGTGTGTGTAGGAAGCACAGTTCTTTTGTTCTGAGCAAGCTCACTGTTCTGGCCCTATAGGAAACACAGTAGAGTAGAAGAGTGCTCTTTTCTCAAAAGCAGAGTGTATTTCTTGTAAGGCGAGCTAGCGTTTGTTTCCCAGTTATATATGGAGTTGAATCACATGCAGTTTCTGGTCCTATGAGCAAGAGTTGTTTTCTGGTAAGAATAGTCAATATTGTGCTGCCATTGCCATACACAGGACAAATAGCACTGGAGTCTGTTCTCAGCAAGTACAGTGTATTGGACTGAAGAGGATCTACTGTTCTTGTCAGGTTCCTAAGCAGAATTGAACTAGATATGGCCGTGTGTGTAGGAAGCACAGTTCTTTTGGTTTGAGCAAGTTCACTGTTCGGACCTCTTAGGAAACACAATAGAGTAGAAGAGTGCTTTTTTCTCTAAATCAGAGTGTGTTTCTTGTAAGGCGAGCTAGTGTTTGTTTCCCAATCCTAAATGGAGTTGCCTCACATGCAGTTTCTGGTCCTACGAGCAAGAGTTGTTTTCTGTTAAGAAGAGTCACTATTGTGCTCCCATTGTCATACACAGGGCAAATATCACTCGCGTCTGTTCCCAGCATGTACAGTGTATTGGACTGAAGAGGATCTACTGTTCTTGTCAGGTTCCTAAGCAGAGTTGAACTAGATATGGCCGTGTGTGTAGGAAGCACAGTTCTTTTGTTCTGAGCAAGCTCACTGTTCTGGCCCTATAGGAAACACAGTAGAGTAGAAGAGTGCTCTTTTCTCAAAAGCAGAGTGTGTTTCTTGTAAGGCGAGCTAGCGTTTGTTTCCCAGTCCTAAATGGAGTGGAATCACATATAGTTTCTGGTCCTATGAGCAAGAGTTATTTTCTGGTAAGGAAAGGCACTATTGCGCACCCATTGCCATACACAGTGCAAATAGCACATGCGTCTGTTCCCAGCAAGTACAGTGTATCAGACTGAAGAGGAGCTACTGTTCTTGTCACTTTCCTAAGCAGAGTTTAACTAGATATGGCCCGTGTGTGTTAGAAGCACAGTTCTTATGTTCTGAGCAAGCTCACTGTTCTGGCCCTATAGGAAACACAGTAGAGTAGAAGAGTGCACTTTTCTTAAAAGCAGAGTGTGTTTCTTGTAAGGCGAGCTCGCGTTTGTTTTCCAGTCCTAAATGGAGTTGAGTCACATGCAGTTTTTGGTCCTATGAGCAAGAGTTGTTTTCTGGTAAGAAGAGTCACTGTTGCGCTCCAAATGCCATATACAGTGCGAATAGCACTCGCGTCTGTTCCCAGCAAGTACAGTTTATCGGACTGAATAGGAGCTACTGTTCTTGTCAGTTTCCTAAGCAGACTTGATCTAGATATGGCCGTGTGTGTAGCAAGCACAGTTTTTTTGTTCTGAGCAAGCTCACTGTTCGGAACACATAGGAAACACAGTAGAGTAGAAGAGTGCTCTTTTCTCAAAAGCAGAGTGTGTTTTTGGAAGTCGAGCTAGCGTTTGTTTCCCAGTCCTAAATGGAGTTGAGTCACATGCAGTTTTTTGTCCTACGAGCAAGACATGTTTTCTGGTAAGACGAGTCACTATTGTGCTCCAATTGCCATACACAGTGCAAATAGCACTCGCGTCTGTTCAGAGCAAGTACAGTGTATTGGACTGAAGAGGAGTTACTGTTCTTGTCAGTTTCCTAAGCAGAGTTGAACTAGATATGGCCCGAGTGTAGGAAGCACAGTTCTTTTCTTCTGAGCAAGCTCACTGTTCTGGCCCTATAGGAAACACAGTAGAGTAGAAGAGTGCTCTTTTCTCTAAAGCAGAATGTGTTTCTTGTAAGGGGAGCTAGTGTTTGTTTCCTAGTCCTATATGGAGTTGAATCACATGCAGTTTCTGGTCCTACGAACAGGAGTTGTTTTTTTTTTAAGGAAAGACACTACTGTGCTCCCTTTGCCATACACAGTGCAAATAGCACATGCGCCTGTTCCCAGCAAGTACAGTCTATCAGACTGAAGAGGATCTACTATTCTTGTCAGTTTCCTAAGCAGAATTGAACTAGATATGGCCGTGTGTGTAGGAAGCACAGTTTTTTTGTTCTGAGCAAGCTCACTGTTCGGAACACATAGGAAACACAGTAGAGTAGAAGAGTGCTCTTTTCTCAAAAGCAGAGTGTGTTTTTGGAAGGCGAGATAGCATTTGTTTCCCAGTCCTAAATGGAGTTGAATCCCATGCAGTTTCTGGTCCTAGGAGCAAGAGTTGTTTTCTGGTAAGAAGAGTCACTATTGTGCTCCCATTGTCATACACAGGGCATATAGCACTCGCGTCTGTTCCCAGCAAGTACAGTGTTTTGGACTGAAGAGGATCTACCATTCTTGTCAGTTTCCTAAGCAGAATTGAACTAGATATGACCGTGTGTTTAGGAAGCACAGTTCTTTTGTTCTCAGCAAGCTCACTGTTCTGGCACAATAGGAAACACAGTAGAGTAGAAGAGTGCTGTTTTCTCAAAAGCAGAGTGTGTTTCTTGTAAGGTGAGCTAGCGTTTGTTTCCCAGTCCTAAATGGAGTTGAATCACATGCAGTTTCTGGTCCTAGGAGCAAGAGTTGTTTTCTGGTAAGGAAGTAACTGTTGTGCTCCCATTGCCATACACAGTGCAAATAGCACTCGCGTCTATTCACAGCAAGTACAGTGTATCGGAATGAAGAGGAGCTACTGTTCTTGTCAGTTTCCTAAGCAGAGTTGAACTAGATATTGTCCGTGTGTAGGAAGCACAGTTTTTTGTTCTGAGCAAGCTCACTGTTTGGAACCCATAGGAAACACAGTAAAGTAGAAGAGTGCTCTTTTCTCAAAAGCAGAGTGTGTTTCTTGTAAGGCGAGCTAGTGTTTGTTTCGCAGTCCTAAATGGAGTTGAATCACATGCAGTTTCTGGTCCTAAGAGCAAGAGTTGTTTTCTGGAAAGAAGAGTCACTATTGCGCTGCCATTGCCATACACAGGACAAATAGCACTGTTGTCTGTTCCCAGCAAGTACAGTGTACTGGACTGAAGAGGAGCTGCTGTTCTTGTCACTTTCCTAAGCAGAGTTGAACTACATATGGTCCGTGTGTGTAGGAAGCACAGTTCTTTTGTTCTGAGCAAGCTCACTGTTCGGACCCCATAGGAAACACAGTAGAGTAGAAGAGTGCTCTTTTCTCTAAAGCAGTGTGTTTCTTGTAAAGCGAGCTAGCGTTTGTTTCCCAGTCCTAAATGGAGTTGAATCACATGCAGTTTCTGGTCCTACGAGCAAGAGTTGTTTTCTGGTAAGGAAAGTCACTATTGCGCTCCCATTGCCATACACAGTGCAAATAGCACAAGCGTCTGTTCCCAGCAAGTACAGTGTATTGGACTGAAGAGGAGCTACTGTTGTTCTCAGTTTCCTAAGCAGAGTTGAACTAGATATGGCCCGTGTGTCTAGGAAGCACAGTTCATTTGTTCTGAGCAAGCTAACTCTTCTGGCCCTATAGGAAACACAGTAGAGTAGAAGAGAGCTCTTTTCTCAAAAGTAGAATGTGTTTCTTGTAAGGCAAGCTAGCGTTTGTTTCCTAGTCCTAAATGGAGTTGAATCACATGCAGTTTCAGGTCCTAAGAACAAGAGTTGTTTTCTGGTAAGGAAAGTCACATTGCGCTCCCATTGCCATACACTGTGCAAATAGCACTCGCGTCTGTTCCCAGCAAGTACAGTGTATTGGACTGAAGAGGATCTACTGTTCTTGT
Source organism: Peromyscus eremicus (assembly GCF_949786415.1). Lineage (NCBI taxonomy): Eukaryota > Metazoa > Chordata > Mammalia > Rodentia > Cricetidae > Peromyscus > Peromyscus eremicus. The sequence continues at coordinate 64 of NW_026737695.1, read as the reverse complement.
CAGGTTCTTAAGCAGAGTTGAACTAGATATGGCCGTGTGTGTAGGAAGCACAGTTTTTTTGTTA
>NW_026737694.1:0-34261 GCF_949786415.1 Peromyscus eremicus | reverse complement strand
GTTTCTGGTCCTACGAGCAATAGTTGTTTTCTGGTAAGAAGAGTCACTATTGTGCTCCCATTGTCATACAAAAAGCAAATAGCACTGTCGTCTGTTCCCAGCATGTACAGTGTATTGGACTGAAGAGGATCTACTGTTCTTGTCAGTTTCCTAAGCAGAACTGAACTAGATATGGCCGTGTGTGTAGGAAGCACAGTTCTTTTGTTCTGAGCAAGCTCACTGTTCTGGCCCTATATGAAACACAGTAGAGTAGAAGAGTGCTCTTTTCTCAAAAGCAGAGTGTGTTGCTTGTAAGGCGAGCTAGCGTTGTTTCCCTGTCCTAAATGGATTTGAATCACATGCAGTTTCTGGTCCACGAGCAAGAGTTGTTTTCTGGTAAGAAGAGTCACTATTGCACTCCCATTGTCATAAACAGGGCAAATAGCACTGGCGTCTGTTCCCAGCATGTACAGTGTATTGGACTGAAGAGGATCTACTGTTCTTGTCAGTTTCCTAAGCAGAATTGAAATAGATATGGCCTGTGTGTGTAGGAAGCACAGTTCTTTTGTTCTGAGCATGCTCACTGTTCTGGCCATATAGGAAACACAGTAGAGTAGAAGAGTGATCGTTTCTCAAAAGCAGAGTGTGTTTCTTGTAAGGCGAGCTAGCGTTTGTTTCCCAGTCCTAAATGGAGTTGAATCACATGCAGTTTCTTGTCCTACGAGCAAGAGTCGTTTTCTGGTAGGAAAGTCAATATTGTACTCCCATTGCCACACACAGTGCAAATAGCACTCGCGTCTGTTCCCAGCCAGTACAGTGTATTGGACTGAAGAGAAGCTACTGTTCTTGTCAGTTTCCTAAGCAGTGTAAATAGATAAGGCCCGTGTGTGTAGGAAGCACAGTTCTTTTGTTCTGAGCAAGCTCACTTTTCGGACCCCATAGGAAACACATTAGAGTAGAAGAGTGCTCTTTTCTAAAAAGCAGAGTGTGTTTCTTGTAAGGAGAGCTTGCGTTTGTTTCCCAGTCCTAAATGGAGTTGAATCACATGCAGTTTCTGATGCTACGAGCAAGAGCTGTTTTATGGTAAGAAGAGTCACTATTGTGCTCCCATTGTCATACACAGTGCAAATATCACTGGCGTCTGTTCCCAGCATGTACAGTGTATTGGAGTGAAGGGGATCTATTGTTCTTGTCAGTTTCCTAAACAGAATTGAACTAGATATGGCCATGTGTGTAGGAAGCACAGTTTTTTTTGTTCTGAGCCAGCTCCCTCTTTTGGCCCTATAGGAAACACAGCAGAGTAGAAGAGTGTTCTTTTCTCAAAAGTAGAGTGTGTTTCTTGTAAGGCAAGCTAGCGTTTTTTTTCCAGTCCTAAGTGGAGTTGAATCACTTGCAGTTGTTTGTCCCAAGAGTAAGAGTTGTTTTCTGTTAAGGAAAGTCACTATTGTGCTCCCATTGCCAAACAGTGCAAATAGCACTCCTGTCTGTTCCCAGCAAGTACAGTGTATTGGACTGAAGAGGAGCTACTGTTCTTGTCAGTTGCTAAGCAGAGTTGAACTAGATATGGCCCGTGTGTAGGAAGCACAGTTCTTTTCTTCTGAGCAAGCTCACTGTTCGGACCCCATAAGAAACATAGTAGAGTAGAAGAGTAACCTTTTCTCAAAAGCAGAGTGTGTTTCCTGTATGGCGAGCTAGCGTTTGTTTCCCAGTCCTAAATGAAGTTGAATCACATGCAGTTTCTGGTTCTATGAGCAAGAGTTGTTTTCTGGTAAGAAGAGTCACTATTGCGCTCCCTTTGTCATACACAGGGCAAATAGGACCCGCGTCTGTTCCCAGCAAGTACAGTGTATTGGACTGAAGAGGAGCTACTGTTCTTGTCAGTTTCCTAAGCAGAGTTGAACTAGATATGGCCTGTGTGTGTAGGAAGCATAGTTCTTTTGTTCTGAGCAAGCTCACTCTTCAGACCCCATAGGAAACACCGTAGAGTAGAAGAGTGCCCTTTTACAAAAGCATAGTGTGTTTCTTGTAAGGCGAGCTAGCGTTTGTTTCCCTGTCCTAAATGGAGTTGAATCACATGCAGTTTCTGGTCCTACGAGCAAGAGTTGTTTTCTGGTAAGAAGAGTCACTATTGCGCTCCCATTGTCATAGACAGGGCAAATAGCACTGGCGTCTGTTCCCACCATGTACATTGTATTGGACTGAAGAGGATCTACTGTTCTTGTCAGTTTCCTAAGCAGAATTGAACTAGATATGGCCGTGTGTGTAGGAAGCACAGTTCTTTTGTTCTGAGCAATCTCACTCTCTGGCCCTATAGGAAACACAGTAGAGTAGAAGAGTGATCGTATCTCAAAAGCAGAGTGTGTTGCTTGTAAGGTGAGCTAGCGTTTGTTTTCCAGTCCTAAATGGGGTTGATCACATGTAGTTTCAGGTCTACGACCAAGAGTTGTTTTCTGGTAAGGAAAGTCACTATTGTCCTCCATTGCCATACACAGTACAAATAGTACTCGCGTCTGTTGCCAGCATGTACAGTGTATTGGACTGAAGAGGAGCTACTGTTCTTGTCAGTTTCCTAAGCAGAGTTGAACTAGATATGGCCCGTGTGTAGGAAGCAGAGTTCTTTTATTCTGAGCAAGCTCACTGTTTCAGATCCCATAGGAAACACAGTAGAGTAGAAGAGTGCTCTTTTCTCAAAAGCAGAGTGAGTTTCTTGTAAGGAGAGCTAGCGTTTGTTTCCAAGTCCTAAATGAAGTTGAATCCCATTTAGTTTCTGGTCCTAAAGAGCAAGAGTTGTTTTCTGGTAGGAAGAGTCACTATTGCGCTCCCATTGGCATGCACAAGGCAAATAGCACTGGTGTCTGTTCCCAGCATGTACAGTGTATTGGACTGAAGAGGATCTACTGTTCTTGTCAGTTCCTAAGCAGAGTTGAACTAGATATGGCCCGTGTGTGTAGGAAGCACAGTTCTTTTGTTCTGAGAAAGCTCACTCTTCTGGCCCTATAAGAAACACATTAGAGTAGACGACTGCTCTTTTCTCAAAAGCAGAGTGAGTTTCTTGTAAGTCAAGCTAGCGTTTGTTTCCCAGTCAGAAATGGAGTTGAATCCCATGCAGTTTCTGGTCTTACGAGCAAGAGTTGTTTTCTGGTAAGAAGAGTCACTATTGCATTCCCATTGCCATACACAGTGCAAATAGCACTCGCGTCTGTTCTCAACAAGTACAGTGTATTGGACTGAAGAGGATCTACTATTCTTGTGAGTTTCCTAAGCAGAATTGAACTAGATATGGCCGTGTGTGTAGGAAGCACAGTTCTTTTGTTCTGAGCAAGCTCACTCTTCTGGCCATATAGGAAAAACAGCAGAGTAGAAGAGTGCTCTTTTCTCAAAACAGAGTGTGTTTCTTGTAAGGCGAGCTAGCGTTTGTTTCCCAGTCCTAAATGGGAGTTGAATCACATGCATTTTCTGGTCCTACGAGCAAGCGTTGTTTTCTGGTAATAAGAGTCACTATTGCGCTCCCACTGTCATACACAGGGCAAATACCACTGGCATCTGTTCCCAGCATGTACAGTGTATTGGACTGAAGAGGAGCTACTGTTCTTGTCAGTTTCCTAAGCAGAGTTGAACTAGATATGGCCGTGTGTGTAGGAAGCACAGTTCTTTTGTTCTGAGCAAGCTCACTGTTGTGGCCCAATAGGAAAAACAGTATAGTAGAAGAGTGCTCTTTTCTCAAAAACAGATTGTGTTTCTTGTAAGGCGAGCTAGTGTTTGTTTCCCAGTCCTAAATGGAGTTGAATCACATGCAGTTTCTAGTCCTACGAGCAAGAGTTGTTTTCTAGTAAGAAGAGTCACTTTTGTGCTCCCATTGTCATACATAGGGCAAGTAGCACTGGGGTCTGTTCCCAGCATGTCCAGTGTATTGCACTGAAGAGGAGCTACTATTCTTGTCAGTTTCCTAAGCAGAGTTGAACTAGATATAGCCCGTGTGTGTAGAAAGCACAGTTCTTTTGTTCTGAGCTAGCTCACTGTTCGGACCCCATAGGCAACACAGTAGAGTATAAGAGTGCTCTCTTCTCAAAAGCAGAGTGTGTTTCTTGTAAGGCGAGCTAGTGTTTGTTTCCCAGTCCTAAATGGAGTTGAATCCCATGCAGGTTCTGCTCCTATGAGCAAGTGTTATTTTCTGTTAAGAAGAGTCACTATTGTGCTCCCATTGTCATACACAGGGCAAATAGCACTGGCGTCTGCTCCCAGCAAGTACAGTGTATTGGACTGAAGAGGAGCTACTGTTCTTGTCAGTTTGCTAAGCAGACTTGAACTAGATATGCCCCGTGTATGCAGGAAGCACAGTTCTTTTGTTCTGAGCAAGCTCACTGTCCTGGCCATTTAGGAAACACAGTAGAGTAGAAGAGTGCTCTTTTCTCAAAATCAGAGTGTGTTTCTTGTAAGGCAAGCTAGCGTTTGTTTCCCAGTCCTAAATGGAGTTGAATCACATGCAGTTTCTCTTCCTACGAGCAAGAGTTGTTTTCTTGTAAGAAGAGTCACTCTTGCGCTCCCATTGCCATACACAGTGCAAATAGCACTGGCGTCTGTTCCCAGCATGTACAGTGTATTGCACTTAAGAGGATCTAATGTTCTTGTCAGATTCCTCAGCAGAGTTGAACCAGATATAGCCCGTGTATGTAGGAAACACAGTTCTTTTGTTCTGAGCAAGCTGACTGTTCGGACCCCATAGGAAACACAGTAGAGTAGAAGAGTGCTCTTTTCTCAAAAGCAGAGTGTGTTTCTTGCAAGGCGAGGTAGCGTTTGTTTGCCAGTCCTAAATGGAGTTGAATCACATGCAGTTTCTGGTCCTACGAGCAAGAGTTGTTTTCTGGTAAGAAGAGTCACTATTGCGCTCCCATTGTCATACACAGGGCAAATAGCACTGTTGTCTGTTCCCCGCAAGTACAGTGTATTGGACTGAAGAGAATCTACTGTTCTTGTCAGGTTCCTAAGCAGAGTTGAACTAGGTATGGCCGTGTGTGTAGGAAGCACAGTTCTTTTGTTCTGAGCAAGCTCACTGTTCTGGCCATACAGGAAACTCATTAGAGTAGAAGAGTGCTCTTTTATCAAAGCAGAGTGTGTTTCTTGTAAGGTGAGCTAGCGTTTGTTTCCCAGTCCTAAGTGGAGTGGAATCCCATCCAGTCTCTGGTCCTACGAGCAAGAGTTGTTTTCTGGTATCAAGAGTCACTATTGTGCTCCCATTGTCATACACAGGGCAAATAGCACTGGCGTCTGTTCCCAGCATGTACAGTGTATTGGACGGAAGAGGTTCTACTGTTCTTGTCAGTTTCCTAAGCAGATTGAACTAGCTATGGCCGTGTGTGTAGGAAGCACAGTTCTTTTCTTCTGAGCAAGCTCACTGTTTGGACCCCAGAGGAAATACAGTAGAGTAGAAGAGTGCCCTTTTCTCAAAATCAGAGTGTGTTTCTTGTAAGGCAAGTTAGCGTTTGTTTCTCAGTCCTAAATGGAGTTGAATCACATGCAGTTTCTGGTCCTACAAGGAAGAGTTGTTTTCTGGTAAGAAGAGTCACTATCGTGCTCCCATTGTCATAAAAAGTTCAAATAGCACTGTCGTCTGTTCCAGCATGTACAGTGTATTGTACTGAAGAGGATCTACTGTTCTTGTCAGTTTCCTAAGCAGAGTTGAACTAGATATGGCCGTGTGTGTAGGAACCACAGTTCTTTTGTTCTGAGCAAACTCAATGTTCTGGCCCTATAGGAAACACATTAGAGTAGATTACTGCTTTTTTCTCAAAAGCAGAGTGTGTTTCTTGTAACGCAAGCTAGCGTTTGTTTCCCAGTCCTAAATAGAGTTGAATCACATGCAGTTTCTGGTCCTACTAGCAAGAGTTGTTTTCTGGTACGAAGAGTCACTATTGCACTCCCATTGCCATACACAGGGCAAAGAGCACTCGCGTCTGTTCCCAGGAAGTAATGTGCATTTGACTGAACAGGAGCTACTGTTCTTGTCAGTTTAATAAGCAGAGTTGAACTAGATATGGCCCCTGTATGTAGGAAGCACAGTTCTTTTGTTCTGAGCAAGCTCACTCTTCGGACCCCATAGGAAACACGTTAGAGTAGAAGAGTGCTCTTTTCTAAAAAGCAGAGTTTGTTTATTGTAAGGCGAGCTAGCGTTTGTTCCCCAGTCCTAAATGGAGTTGAATCACATGCAGTTTCTGGTTCTACGAGCAAAGTTGTTTTCTGGTAAGAAGAGTCACTATTGTGCTCCCATTGTCATACAAAAAGCAAATAGCACTGTCGTCTGTTCCCTGCATGTACAGTGTATTGGACTGAAGAGAATCTACTGTTCTTGTCAGTTTTCTAAGCAGAATTGAACTAGATATGGCCATGTGTGTAGGAAGCACAGTTCTTTTGTTCTGAGCAAGCTCACTGTTCTGGCCCTATAGGAAACACAGTAGAGTAGAAGAGTGCTCTTTTCTCAAAAGCAGAGTGTGTTGCTTGTAAGGCGAGCTAGCGTTTGTTTTCCAGTCCTAAATGGAGTTGAATCACATGCAGTTTTTGGTCCTATGAGCAAGAGTTGTTTTCTGGTAAGGAAAGTCACTATTGTGCTCCCATTGCCATGCACAGTGCAAAGAGCACTCGTGTCTGATCTCAGCAAGTACAGTGTATTGTACTGAAGAGGAGGTATTGTTCTTGTCATTTTCCTAAGCAGAGTTGAACTAGATATGGACCGTGTGTGTAGGAAGCACAGTTCTTTTGTTCTGAGCAAGCTCACTGTTTGGACCCCATAGGAAACACAGTAGAGTAGAAGAGTGCTCTTTTCTCACAAGCAGAGTGTGTTTCTTGTAAGGCGAGCTAGCGTTTGTTTCCCAGTCCTAAATGTAGTTGAATCCCAGGCAGTTTTTGGTCCCACGAGCAAGAGTTGTTTTCTGGTAAAGAAAGCCACTATTGCACTCCCATTGCCATACACAGTGCAAATAGCACTTGCGTCTGTTCCCAGCAAGTACAGTGTATTGGACTGAAGAGGAGCTACTGTTCTTGTCAGTTTCCTAAGCTGAGTTGAACTAGATATGGCCCTTGTATGTAGGAAGCAAAGTTCTTTTGTTCTGAGCAAGCTCACTGTTCGGACCCCATAGGAAACACAGTAGAGTAGTGCAGTGCCCTTTTCTCAAAAGCAGAGTGTGTTTCTTGTAAGGCGTGCTCGCATTTGTTTCCCAGTCCTAAATGTAGTTGAATCCCATGCAGTTTCTGCTCCTATGAGCAAGAGTTGTTTTCTGGTAAGAAGAGTCACTATTGTGCTCCCTTTGTCATACACAGGGCAAATAGCACTGTCGTCTGTTCCCAGCATGTACAGTGTATTGGACTGAAGAGGATCTCCTGTTCTTGTCAGTTTCCTAAGCAGAGTTTAACTAGATATGGCCATCTGTGTAGGAAGCACAGTTCTTTTGTTCTGAGCAAGCTCACTGTTGTGGCCCAATAGGAAAAACAGTATAGTGGAAGAGTTCTCTTTTCTCAAAAGCAGGGTGTGTTTCTTGTAAGGCGAGCTAGTGTTTGTTTCCCAGTCCTAAATGGAGTTGAATCACAGGCAGTGTCTGGTCCTACGAGCAATAGTTGTTTTCTAGTAAGAAGAGTCACTTTTGTACTCCCATTGTCATACACAGGGCAAATAGCACTGGCGTCTGTTCCCAGCATGTACAGTGTATTGGACTGAAGAGGAGCTACTGTTCTTGTCAGTTTCCTAAGCAGTGTAAATAGATATGGCCCCTGTGTGTAGGAAGCACAGTTCTTTTGTTCTGAGCAAGCTCACTTTTCGGACCCCATTGGAAACACATTAGAGTAGAAGAGTGCTCTTTTCTAAAAAGCAGAGTGTGTTTCTTGTAAGGAGAGCTTGCGTTTGTTTCCCAGTCCTAAATGGAGTTGGATCACATACAGTTTCTGGTCCTACGAGCAAGAGCTGTTTTCTGGTAAGAAGAGTCACTATTGTGCTCCCATTGTCATACACAGTGCAAATAGCACTGGCGTATGTTCCCAGCATGTACAGTGTATTGGACTGAAGGGAATCTACTGTTCTTGTCAGTTTCCTAAACAGAATTGAACTAGATATAGCCGTGTGTGTAGGAAGCACAGTTTTTTTGTTCTGAGCAAGCTCACTGTTCGGACCACATAGGAAACACAGTAGAGTAGAAGAGTGCTCTTTTCTCAAATGCAGAGTGTGTTGCTTGTAAGGCGAGCTAGCGTTTGTTTACCATTCCTAAATGGGAGTTGAATCACATGCATTTTCTGGTCCTACGAGCAAGAGTTGCTTTCTGGGAAGAAGAGTCACTATTGTGCTCACACTGTCATACACAGGGCAAATAGCACTGGCATCTGTTCCCAGCATGTACAGTGTATTGGACTGAAGAGGAGCTACTGTTCTTGTCAGTTTCCTAAGCAGAGTTGAACTAGATATAGCACGTGTGTGTAGGAAGCACAGTTCTTTTTTTTGAGCAAGCTCACTGTTCTGGCCCTATAGGAAACACAGTAGAGTAGAAGAGTGCTCTTTTCTCAAAAGCAGAGTGTGTTTCTTGTAATGCGAGCTAGCATTTGTTTCCCAGTCCTAAATGGAGTTGAATCACATGCAGTTTTTGGTCCTACAAGCAAGAGTTGTTTTCTGGTAAGAAGAGTCACTATTGTGCTCCCATTGCCACACACAGTGCAAATAGGACTCGCGTCTGTTCCCATCAAGTACAGTGTATTGGACTGAAGAGAAGCTACTGTTCTTGTCAGTTTCCTAAGCAAAATTGAGCTAGCTATGGCCGTGTGTGTAGGAAGCACAGTTCTTTTCTTCTGAGCAAGCTCACTGTTCGGACCCATTAGGAAACACCGTAGAGTAGATGAGTGCCCTTTTCTCAAAAGCATAGTGTGTTTTTTGTAAGGTGAGCTAGCATTTGTTTCCCTGTCCTAAATGGATTTGAATCACATGCAGTTTCTGGTCCAATGAGCAAGAGTTGTTTTCTGGTAAGAAGAGTCACTATTGCGCTCCCATTGTCATACACAGGGAAAATAGCACTGGCGTCTTTTCCCAGCATGTACAGTGTATTGGACTGAAGAGGATCTACTGTTCTTGTCAGTTTCCTAAGCAGAATTGAACTAGATATGGCCGTGTGTGTAGGAAGCACAGTTCTTTTTTTCTGAGCAAGCTCACTTTTCGGACCCCATAGGAAACACATTAGAGTAGAAGAGTGCTCTTTTCTAAAAAGCAGAGTATGTTTCTTGTAAGGAGATCTTGCGTTTGTTTCCCAGTCCTAAATGGAGTTGAATCACATGCAGTTTCTGGTCCTACCAGCAAGAGTTGTTTTCTAGTAAGAAGAGTCACTATTGCGCTCCCATTGTTATACACAGGGCAAATAGTACTGGCGACTGTTCCCAGCATGTACACTGTATTGGACTGAAGAGGATCTACTGTTCTTGTCATTTTCCTAAGCAGAGTTGAACTAGATATGGCCGTGTGTGTAGGAAGCACAGTTCTTTTGTTCTGAGCAAGCTCACTGTTCTGGCCATATAGGAAACACATTAGAGTAGATTAGTGCTCTTTTCTCAAAAGCAGAGTGTGTTTCTTTTAAGGCTAGCTATTGTTTGTTTCCCAGTCCTAAATGGAGTTGAATCCCATGCAGTTTCTGGTCCTACGAGCAAGAGTTGTTTTCTGGTATCAAGAGTCACTATTGTGCTCCCATTGTCATACACAGGGAAAATAGCACTGGCGTCTGTTCCCAGCATGTACAGTGTATTGGACAGAAGAGGATATACTGTTCTTGTCAGTTTCCTAAGCAGAATTGAACTCGCTATGGCCGTGTGTGTAGGAAGCACATTTCTTTTCTTCTGAGCAAGCTCACTCTTCAGACCCCATAGGAAATACAGTAGAGTGGAAGAGTGCCCTTTTCTCAAAAGCAGAGTGTGTTTCTTGTAAGGTGAGCTAGCGTTTGTTTCTCAGGCCTAAATGGAGTTGAATCACATGCAGTTTCTGGTCCTACGAGCAAGAGTTGTTTTCTGGTAAGAAGAGTCACTAGTGCACTCCCATTGTCATACACAGGGCATATAGCACTGGCAACTCTTCTTAGCATGTACAGTGTATTGGACTTAAGAGGATCTACTGTTCTTGTCATTTTCCTAAGCAGAATTGATCTAGATATGCCCCGTGTGTGTAGGAAGCACAGTTCTTTTGTTCTGAGCAAGCTCACTGTTCTGGCCTTATAGGAAACACAGTAGAGTAGAAGAGTGCTCTTTTCTCAAAAGCAGAGTGTGTTTCTTGTGAGGCGAGCTAGCGTTTGTTTCCCAGTCCTAAATGTAGTTGAGTCCCATGCAGTATTTCGTCCTATGAGCAAGAGTTGTTTTCTGGTAAGAAGAGTCACTATTGCGCTGCTATTGCCATACACAGTGCAAATAGCACTGGCGTCTGTTCCCAGGAAGTAATGTGCATTTGACTGAACAGGAGCTACTGTTCTTGTAAGTTTCCTAAGCAGAGTGGAACTAGATATGGCCCGTGTGTGTAGGAAGCACAGTTCTTTTGTACTGAGCAAGCTCACTGTTCGGACCCCATAGGAAACACATTAGAGTAGAAGAGTGCTCTTTCCTAAAAAGCAGAGTTTGTTTCTTGTAAGGCGAGCTAGCGTTTGTTTCCCAGTCCTAAATGGAGTTGAATCACATGCAGTTTCTGGTCCTACGAGCAATAGTTGTTTTCTGGTAAGAAGAGTCACTATTGTGCTCCCATTGTCATACAAAAAGCAAATAGCACTGTCGTCTGTTCCCAGCATGTACAGTGTATTGGACTGAAGAGGATCTACTGTTCTTGTCAGTTTCCTAAGCAGAACTGAACTAGATATGGCCGTGTGTGTAGGAAGCACAGTTCTTTTGTTCTGAGCAAGCTCACTGTTCTGGCCCTATATGAAACACAGTAGAGTAGAAGAGTGCTCTTTTCTCAAAAGCAGAGTGTGTTGCTTGTAAGGCGAGCTAGCGTTTGTTTCCCTGTCCTAAATGGATTTGAATCACATGCAGTTTCTGGTCCACGAGCAAGAGTTGTTTTCTGGTAAGAAGAGTCACTATTGCACTCCCATTGTCATAAACAGGGCAAATAGCACTGGCGTCTGTTCCCAGCATGTACAGTGTATTGGACTGAAGAGGATCTACTGTTCTTGTCAGTTTCCTAAGCAGAATTGAAATAGATATGGCCTGTGTGTGTAGGAAGCACAGTTCTTTTGTTCTGAGCATGCTCACTGTTCTGGCCATATAGGAAACACAGTAGAGTAGAAGAGTGATCGTTTCTCAAAAGCAGAGTGTGTTTCTTGTAAGGCGAGCTAGCGTTTGTTTCCCAGTCCTAAATGGAGTTGAATCACATGCAGTTTCTTGTCCTACGAGCAAGAGTCGTTTTCTGGTAGGAAAGTCAATATTGTACTCCCATTGCCACACACAGTGCAAATAGCACTCGCGTCTGTTCCCAGCCAGTACAGTGTATTGGACTGAAGAGAAGCTACTGTTCTTGTCAGTTTCCTAAGCAGTGTAAATAGATAAGGCCCGTGTGTGTAGGAAGCACAGTTCTTTTGTTCTGAGCAAGCTCACTTTTCGGACCCCATAGGAAACACATTAGAGTAGAAGAGTGCTCTTTTCTAAAAAGCAGAGTGTGTTTCTTGTAAGGAGAGCTTGCGTTTGTTTCCCAGTCCTAAATGGAGTTGAATCACATGCAGTTTCTGATGCTACGAGCAAGAGCTGTTTTATGGTAAGAAGAGTCACTATTGTGCTCCCATTGTCATACACAGTGCAAATATCACTGGCGTCTGTTCCCAGCATGTACAGTGTATTGGAGTGAAGGGGATCTATTGTTCTTGTCAGTTTCCTAAACAGAATTGAACTAGATATGGCCATGTGTGTAGGAAGCACAGTTTTTTTGTTCTGAGCCAGCTCCCTCTTTTGGCCCTATAGGAAACACAGCAGAGTAGAAGAGTGTTCTTTTCTCAAAAGTAGAGTGTGTTTCTTGTAAGGCAAGCTAGCGTTTTTTTTCCAGTCCTAAGTGGAGTTGAATCACTTGCAGTTGTTTGTCCCAAGAGTAAGAGTTGTTTTCTGTTAAGGAAAGTCACTATTGTGCTCCCATTGCCAAACAGTGCAAATAGCACTCCTGTCTGTTCCCAGCAAGTACAGTGTATTGGACTGAAGAGGAGCTACTGTTCTTGTCAGTTGCCTAAGCAGAGTTGAACTAGATATGGCCCGTGTGTAGGAAGCACAGTTCTTTTCTTCTGAGCAAGCTCACTGTTCGGACCCCATAAGAAACATAGTAGAGTAGAAGAGTAACCTTTTCTCAAAAGCAGAGTGTGTTTCCTGTAAGGCGAGCTAGCGTTTGTTTCCCAGTCCTAAATGAAGTTGAATCACATGCAGTTTCTGGTTCTATGAGCAAGAGTTGTTTTCTGGTAAGAAGAGTCACTATTGCGCTCCCTTTGTCATACACAGGGCAAATAGGACCCGCGTCTGTTCCCAGCAAGTACAGTGTATTGGACTGAAGAGGAGCTACTGTTCTTGTCAGTTTCCTAAGCAGAGTTGAACTAGATATGGCCTGTGTGTGTAGGAAGCATAGTTCTTTTGTTCTGAGCAAGCTCACTCTTCAGACCCCATAGGAAACACCGTAGAGTAGAAGAGTGCCCTTTTACAAAAGCATAGTGTGTTTCTTGTAAGGCGAGCTAGCGTTTGTTTCCCTGTCCTAAATGGAGTTGAATCACATGCAGTTTCTGGTCCTACGAGCAAGAGTTGTTTTCTGGTAAGAAGAGTCACTATTGCGCTCCCATTGTCATAGACAGGGCAAATAGCACTGGCGTCTGTTCCCACCATGTACATTGTATTGGACTGAAGAGGATCTACTGTTCTTGTCAGTTTCCTAAGCAGAATTGAACTAGATATGGCCGTGTGTGTAGGAAGCACAGTTCTTTTGTTCTGAGCAATCTCACTCTCTGGCCCTATAGGAAACACAGTAGAGTAGAAGAGTGATCGTATCTCAAAAGCAGAGTGTGTTGCTTGTAAGGTGAGCTAGCGTTTGTTTTCCAGTCCTAAATGGGGTTGATCACATGTAGTTTCAGGTCCTACGACCAAGAGTTGTTTTCTGGTAAGGAAAGTCACTATTGTCCTCCATTGCCATACACAGTACAAATAGTACTCGCGTCTGTTGCCAGCATGTACAGTGTATTGGACTGAAGAGGAGCTACTGTTCTTGTCAGTTTCCTAAGCAGAGTTGAACTAGATATGGCCCGTGTGTAGGAAGCAGAGTTCTTTTATTCTGAGCAAGCTCACTGTTCAGATCCCATAGGAAACACAGTAGAGTAGAAGAGTGCTCTTTTCTCAAAAGCAGAGTGAGTTTCTTGTAAGGAGAGCTAGCGTTTGTTTCCAAGTCCTAAATGAAGTTGAATCCCATTTAGTTTCTGGTCCTAAGAGCAAGAGTTGTTTTCTGGTAGGAAGAGTCACTATTGCGCTCCCATTGGCATGCACAAGGCAAATAGCACTGGTGTCTGTTCCCAGCATGTACAGTGTATTGGACTGAAGAGGATCTACTGTTCTTGTCAGTTTCCTAAGCAGAGTTGAACTAGATATGGCCCGTGTGTGTAGGAAGCACAGTTCTTTTGTTCTGAGAAAGCTCACTCTTCTGGCCCTATAAGAAACACATTAGAGTAGACGACTGCTCTTTTCTCAAAAGCAGAGTGAGTTTCTTGTAAGTCAAGCTAGCGTTTGTTTCCCAGTCAGAAATGGAGTTGAATCCCATGCAGTTTCTGGTCTTACGAGCAAGAGTTGTTTTCTGGTAAGAAGAGTCACTATTGCATTCCCATTGCCATACACAGTGCAAATAGCACTCGCGTCTGTTCTCAACAAGTACAGTGTATTGGACTGAAGAGGATCTACTATTCTTGTGAGTTTCCTAAGCAGAATTGAACTAGATATGGCCGTGTGTGTAGTAAGCACAGTTCTTTTGTTCTGAGCAAGCTCACTGTTTTGGCTCTATAGGAAACACAGTAGAGTAGAAGAGTGCTCTTTTCTAAAAAGCAGATTGTGTTTCTTGTAAGGCGAGCTAGCGTTTGTTTCCCAGTCCTAAATGGAGTTGAATCACATGCAGTTTTTGGTCCTATGAGCAAGAGTTGTTTTCTGGTAAGGAAAGTCACTATTGCACTCCCATTGCCATACACAGTGCGATTAGCACTCGCGTCTGTTCCCAGCAAGGACAGTGTATTGGACTGAAGTGGAGCTACTGTTCTTGTCAGTTTCCTAAGCAGTGTTGAACTAGATATGGCCCCTGTGTGTAGGAAGCACAGTTCTTTTGTTCTGAGCAACCTCACTGTTCGGACCCAATAAGAAACACAGTAGAGTAGAAGAGTGCTCGTTTCTCAAAAGCAGAGTGTGTTTCTTGTAAGGCGAGCTAGTGTTTGTTTCCCAGTGAGAAATGGATTTGAATCCCATGCAGTTTCTGGTCCTACGAGTAAGAGTTGTTTTCTGATTAGAAGAGTCACTATTGCGCTTCCACTGTCATACACAGGGAAAATAGCACTGGCGTCTGTTCCCAGCATGTACAGTGTATTGGACTGAAGAGGAGCTACAGTTCTTGTCAGTTTCCTAAGCAGAGTTGAAGTAGATATGGTCGTGTGTGTAGGAAGCACAGTTCTTTTGTTCTGAGCAAGCTCACTGTTCGGACACCATAGGAAACACAGTAGAGTAGAAGAGTGCTCTTTTCTCAAAAGCAGAGTGTGTTTCTTGTAATGCGAGCTAGCGTTTGTTTCCCTGTCCTAAATGGGAGTTGAATCACATGCAGTTTCTGGTCCTACGAGCAAGAATTGTTTACTGGTAAGAAGAGTCACTATTGTGCTCCCACTGTCTTACACAGGGCAAATAGCACTGGCGTCTGTTCCCAGAAAGTACAGTGTATTGGACTGAAGAGGAGCTACTTTTCTTGTCAGTTTCCTAAGCAGAGTTGAACAAGATATGGCCTGTGTGTGTAGGAAGCACAGTTCTTTTGTTCTGAGCAAGCTCACTGTTCGGACCCCAATGAAAAAAACAGTAGAGTAGAAGAGTGCCCTTTTATCAAAAGCATAGTATGTTTCTTGTAAGGCGAGCTAGTGTTTGTTTCCCTGTCCTAAATGGATTTGAATCACATGCAGTTTTTGCTCCAATGAGCAAGAGTTGTTTTCTGGTAAGAAGAGTCACTATTGTGCTCCCATTGTCATACACAGGGCATATAGCACTGGCGTCTGTTCCCAGCATGTACAGTGTATTGGACTGAAGAGGATATACTGTCCTTGTCAGTTTCCTAAGCAGAATTGAACTAGTTATGGCCGTGTGTGTAGGAAGCACAGTTCTTTTGTTCTGAGCATGCTCACTGTTCTGGCCCTATAGGAAACACAGTAGAGTAGAAGAGTGATCGTTTCTCAAAAACAGAGTGTGTTCCTTGTAAGACAAGCTACCGTTTGTTTCCCAGTTCTAAATGGATTTGGATCACATGCAGTTTCTGGTCCTACGAGCAAGAGTCTTTTTCTGGTAGGAAAGTCACTATTGTGCTCCCATTGCCACACACAGTGCAAATAGCACTCGCGTCTGTTCCCAGCCAGTAAAGTGTATTGGACTGAAGAGGACCTACTGTTCTTGTCAGTTTCCTAAGCAGAGTTGAACTAGATATGGCCCTTGTGTGTAGGAAGCACAGTTCTTTTGTTCTGAGCAAGCTCACTGTTCGGACTCCATAGGAAATACAGTAGAGTAGAAGAGTGCCCATTTCTCAAAAGGAGAGTGTGTTTCTTGTAAGGCGAGCTAACGTTTGTTTCCCAGTCCTAAATGGAGTTGAATCACATGCTGTTTCTTGTCCTATGAGCAAGAGTTGTTTTCTTGTAAGAAGAGTCACTATTGTGCTCCCATTGTCATACACAGGGCAAATAGCACTGTCGTGTGTTCCCAGCATATACAGTGTATTGGACTGAAGAGGAGCTACTGTTTTTGTCAGTTTCCTAAGCAGAATTGAACTAGATATGGCCGTGTGTGTAGGAAGCACAGTTCTTTTGTTCTGAGCAAGCTCACTGTTCGGACCCCATAGGAAACACAGTAGAGTAGAAGAGTGCTCTTTTCTCAAAAGCAGAGTGTGTTTCTTGTAAGGCGAGCTAGCGTTTGTTTCCCAGTCCTAAATCGCGTTGAATAACATGCATTTTCTGGTTCTACGAGCAAGAATTATTTTCTTTTAAGGAAAGTCACTATTGTGCTCCCATTGCCATACACAGTGCAAATAGCACTCGTGTCTGTACCCAGCAAGTACAGTGTATTGGACTGAAGAGGAGCTAATGTTCTTGTCAGTTGCCTAAGCAGATTTGAACTTGATATGGCCCTTTTCTAGGAAGCACAGTTCTTTTCTTCTGAGCAAGCTCACTGTTCGGACCCCATAAGAAACACAGTAGAGTAGAAGAGTAACCTTTTCTCAAAAGCAGAGTGTGTTTCTTGTAAGGCGAGCTAGCGTTTGTTTCCCAGTCCTAAATGGAGTTGAATCACATGCCGTTTCTGGTTCTATGAGCAAGAGTTGTTTTCTGGTAAGAAGAGTCACTATTGCGCTCCCATTGTCATACACAGGGCAAATATCACTCGCGTCTTTTCCCAGCAAGTACAGTGTATTGGACTGAAGAGGATCTACTGTTCTTGTCAGTTTCCTAAGCAGAGTTGAACTAGATATGGCCTGTGTGTGTAGGAAGCACAGTTCTTTTGTTCTGAGCAAGCTCACTGTTTTGGCTCTATAGGAAACACAGTAGAGTAGAAGAGTGCTCTTTTCTAAAAGCAGAGTGTGTTTCTTGTAAGGCGAGCTAGCGTTTGTTTCCCAGTCCTAAATGGAGTTGAATCACATGCAGTTTTTGGTCCTATGAGCAAGAGTTGTTTTCTGGTAATTAAAGTCACTATTGCACTCCCATTGCCATACACAGTGCAAATAGCACTCGCATCTGTTCCCAGCAAGTACAGTGTATTGGACTGAAGAGGAGCTACTGTTCTTCTCAGTTTCCTAAGCAGAGTTGAACTAGATATGGCCCATGTGTGTAGGAAGCACAGTTCCTTGTTCTGAGCAAGCTCACTGTTCGGACCCCATAGAAAACACAGTAGAGTAGATGAGTGCCCTTTTCTCGGAAGTAGACTGTGTTTCTTGTAAGGCGAGCTAGCGTTTGGTTCCTAATACTAAATGGAGTTGAATCCCATGTAGTTTCTGGTCTTATGAGCAGGAATTGTTTTCTTGTGAGAAGAGTCACTATTGTGCTCCCATTGTCATACAAAAAGCAAATAGCACTGTCGTCTGTTCCCTGCATGTACAGTGTATTGGACTGAAGAGAATCTACTGTTCTTGTCAGTTTCCTAAGCACAGTTAAACTAGATATGACCCATGTGTGCAGGAAGCACAATTCTTTTGTTCTGAGCAAGCTCAGTGTTTTGGCCCTATAGGAAACACAGTAGAATAGAAGAGTGCTCTTTTCGCAAGAGCAGAGTGTGTCTCTTGTAAGGCGAGCTAGCGTTTGTTTCCCAGTCCTAAATGGAGTTGAATCACATGCAGTTTTTGGTCCTAGGAGCAAGAGTTGTTTTCTGGTAAGGAAAGTAACTATTGTGCTCCAATTGACACACACAGTGCCAATAGGCCCCACGTCTGTTCCCATCAAGTACAGTGTATTGGACTGAAGAGGAGCTACTGTTCTTGTCAGTTTCCTAAGCAGAGTTGAACTAGATATGGCCCGTGTGTGTAGGAAGCATAGTTCTTTTGTTCTGAGCAAGCTCACTCTTCAGAACCCATAGGAAACACCGTAGAGTAGAAGAGTGCCCTTTTCTCAAAAGCATAGTGTGTTTCTAGTAAGGCGAGCTAGCGTTTGTTTTCCTGTCCTAAATGGAGTTGAATCATATGCAGTTTCTGGTCCTACGAGCAAGAGTTGTTTTCTGGTAAGAAGAGTCACTATTACGCTCCCATTGTCATACACAGGGCAAATAGCACTGCCGTCTGTTCCCACGATGTACATTGTATTGGACTGAAGAGGATCTACTGTTCTTGTCAGTTTCCTAAGCAGAATTGAACTAGATATGGCCGTGTGTGTAGGAAGCACAGTTCTTTTGTTCTGAGCAAGCTCACTCTCTGGCCCTATAGGAAACACAGTAGAGTATAAGAGTGATCGTTTCTCAAAAGCAGAGTGTGTTTCTTGTAAGGTGAGCTAGCATTAGTTTTCCAGTCCTAAATGGAGTTGATTACATGCAGTTTCAGGTTCTATGACCAAGAGTTGTTTTCTGGTAAGGAAAGTCACTATTGTGCTCCATTGCCATACACAGTACAAATAGTACTCGCGTCTGTTCCCAGCAAGTACAGTGTATTGGACTGAAGAGGAGCTACTGTTCTTGTCAGTTTCCTAAGCAGAGTTGAACTAGATATGGCCCGTGTGTAGGAAGCACAGTTCTTTTATTCTGAGCAAGCTCACTGTTCTGGCCCTATAGGAAACACAGTAGAGTAGAAGAGTGCTCTTTTCTCAAAAGCAGAGTGTGTTTCTTGTAAAGCGACCTAGAGTTTGTTTCACAGTCCTAAATGGAGTTGAATCACATGCAGTTTCTGGTCCTACGAGCAAGAGTTGTTTTCTGGTAAGAAGAGTCACTATTGCGCTGCCATTGCCATACACAGGACAAATAGCACTGGCGTTTGTTCCCAGCAAGTACAGTGTATTGGATTGAAGAGGATCTACTGTTCTTGTCAGGTTCAAAAGCAGACTTGAAATAGATATGGCCGTATGTGTAGGAAGCACAGTTTTTTTTGTTCTGAGCAAGCACACTTTTCGGAACACATAGGAAACACAGTAGAGTAGAAGAGTGCTCTTTTCTCAAAAGCAGAGTGTGTTTCTTGTAAGTCGAGCTAGCGTTTGTTTCCCAGTCCTAAATGGAGTTGAGTCACATGCAGTTTTTTGTCCTATGAGCAAGAGTTGTTTTCTGGTAAGACGAGTCACTATTGTGATCCAATTGCCATACACAGTGCAAATAGCACTTGAGTCTGTTCCCCGCTAGTACAGTGTACTGGACTGAAGAGGAGCTACTGTTCTTGTCAGTTTGCTAAGCAGAGTTGAACTAGATATGGCCCGTGTGTGTACGAAGCACAGTTCTTTTGTTCTAAGAAAGCACACTGTTCGGACCCTGTAGGAAACACAGAAGAGGAGAAGAGTGCTCTTTCCTCAAAAGCAGAGTGTGTTTCTTGTAAGGCGAGCTAGCATTTGTTTCCCAGTACTAAATGGAGTGGTATCACATGCAGTTTCTGGTCCTACGAGCAAGAGTTGTTTTCTGGTAAGAAAAGTCACTATTGTGCTCCCATTGCCATACACAGTGCAAATAGCACATGCGTCTGTTCCCAGCAAGTACAGTGTATTGGACTGAAGAGGAGCTACTGTTCTTGTCAGTTTCCTAAGCAGAGTTGTACTAGATATGGCCCGTGTGTGTAGGAAGCACAGTTCTTATGTTCTGAGCAAGCTCACTGTTAAGGCCCTATAGGAAAAACAGTAGAGTAGAAGAGTGCTCTTTTCTCTAAAGCAAAGTGTGTTTCTTGTAAGGCGAGCTAGCGTTTGTTTCCTAGTCCTAAATGGAGTTGAATCACAGGCAGTTTCTGGTCCTACGAACAAGAGTTGTTTTCTCCTATGGAAAGTCACATTGCGCTCCCATTGCCATACACAGTGCAAATACACTCGCGTCTGTTCCCAGCAAGTACAGTGTATTGGACTCAATAGGTGCTACTGTTCTTGTCAGTTTCCTATGCAGAGTTGAACTAGATATGATCCGTGTTTGTAGGGAGCACAGTTCTTTCTTCTGAGCAAGCTCACTGTTTAGACACCATAGGAATCACAGTAGAGTAGAAGAGTGCTCTTTTCTCAAAAGCATAGTGTGTTTCTTGTAAAGCGAGCTAGCATTTGTTTCCCAGTGCTAAATGGCGTTGAATCACATGCAGTTTGTGGTCCTACGAGCAAGAGTTGTTTTCTGGTAAGGAGCGATACCATTGCGCTCTCATTGCCATACACAGTGCAAATAGCACTCGCGTCTGTTCGCAGCAAGTACAGTGTATTGGACTGAAGAGGAGATACTGTTCTTGTCAGTTTCCTAAGCAGAGTTGAACTACATATGGTCTGTGTGTCTAGGAAGCATAGTTCTTTTGTTTTGAGCAAGCTCACTGTTTGGACCCCATAGGAAAAACAGTAGAGTAGAAGAGTGCTCTTTTCTCTAAAGCAGAGTGTGTTTCTTGTAAGTCGAGCTAGCGTTTGATTCCCAGTCCTAAATGGAGTTGAATCCCATGAAGTTTCTGGTCCTACAAGCAAGAGTTGTTTTCTGGTAAGAAGAGTCACTATTGCTCTGCCATTGCCATACACAGGACAAATAGCACTGGCGTCTGTTCGCAGCAAGTACAGTGTATTGGACTGAAGAGGATCTACTGTTCTTGTCAGGTTCCTAAGCAGAGTTGAACTAGATATGGCCCGTGTGTGTAGGAAGCACAGTTCTTATGTTCTGAGCAAGCTCACTGTTCTGCCCCTATAGGAAACACAGTAGAGTAGAAGAGTGCTCTTTTCTCAAAAGCAGAGAGTGTTTCTTGGAAGGCGAGCTAGAGTTTGTTTCCCAGTCCTAAATGGAGTTGAGTCACATGCAGTTTTTTTGTCCTATGAGCAAGAGTTGTTTTCTGGTAAGACGAGTCACTATTGTGCTCCAATTGCCATACACAGTGCAAAAAGCACTCGGCGTCTGTTCTCCCGCAAGTACGGTATATTGGACTGAAGAGGAGCTACTGTTCTTGTCAGTTTCCTAAGCAGAGTTGAACTAGATATGGCCCGTGTGTGTAGGAAGCACAGTTCTTATGTTCTGGGCAAGCTCACTGTTCGGACCCCATAGGAAACACAGTAGAGTAGTAGAGTGCTCCTTTCTCAAAAGCAGAGTGTGTTTCATGAAAGGCGAGCTAGCATTTGTTTCCCTGTCCTAAATGGTGTTGAATCACATGCAGTTACTGCTCCTACGAGCAAGAGTTGTTTTCTGGTAAAGAAAGTCACTATTGTGCTCCCATTGCCATACACAGTGCAAATAGCACTCGCGTCTGTTCTCAGCAAGTACAGTGTATCGGACTGAAGAGGAGCTACTGTTTTTGTCAGTTTCCTAAGCAGAGTTGAACTAGATATGGTCCGTGTGTAGGAAGCTCAGTTCTTTTGTTTGCAGCAAGCTCACTGTTCTGGCCTTGTAGGAAACACAGTATAGTAGAAGAGTGCTCTTTTCTCTAAAGCAGAGAGTGTTTCTTGTAAGGCAAGCTAGTGTTTGTTTCCCAGTCCTAAATGGATTTGAATCACATGCAGTTTCTGGTCCTATGAGCAAGAGTTGTTTTATGGTAAGAAGAGTCACTATTGCGCTGGCATTGCCATACATAGGACAAATAGCACTGGCGTCTGTTCCCAGCAAGTACAGTGTATTGGACTGAAGAGGATCTACTGTTCTTGTCAGGTTCCTAAGCAGAATTGAACTAGATATGGCAGTGTGTGTAGGAAGCACAGTTCTTTGTTCTGAGCAAGCTCACTGTTCGGACCCCATAGGAAACAAAGTAGAGTAGAATAGTGCTCTTTTCTCAAAAGCAGAGTGTGTTTCAAGTAAGGTGAGCTAGCATTTGTTTCCCAGTCCTCAATGGAGTTGAGTCACATGCAGTTTCTGGTCCTACGAGCAAGAGTTGTTTTCTGGTAAGGAAAGTCACTATTGCGCTCCCATTGCCATACAGAGTGCAAATAGCACTCGGGTCTGTTCCCAGCAAGTACAGTGTATCGGACTGAAGAGGAGCTACTGTTCTTGTCAGTTTCCTAAGCAGAGTTGAACTAGATATAGCCCGTGCGTAGGAAGCACAGTTCTTATGTTCTGAGCAAGCTCACTGTTCTGGCCCTATAGGAAACACAGTAGAGTAGATGTGTGCTCTTTTCTCTAAAGCAGAGTGTGTTTCTTATAAGGCGAGCTAGCGTTTGTTTCCTAGTTTTAAATGGAGTTGAATCACAGGCAGTTTCTGGTCCTACGAACAAGTGTTTTTTTCTGGTAAGGAAAGTCACATTGCGCTCCAATTGCCATACACAGTGCAAAAAGCACTCGCGTCTGTTCCCCGCAAGTACGGTGTATTGGACTGAAGAGGAGCTACTGTTCTTGTCAGTTTCCTAAGCAGAGTTGAAATAGATATGGCCCGTGTGTGTAGGAAGCACAGTTCTTTTGTTCTGAGCAAGCTCAGTGTTCGGACCCCATAGGAAACACAGTAGAGTAGAAGAGTGCTTTTTTTTCAAAAGCAGAGTGTGTTTCATGGAAGGCGAGCTAGCATTTGTTTTCCTGTCCTAAATGGAGTTGAATCACATGCAGTTTCTGGTCCTACGAGCAAGAGTTGTTTTCTCGTAAGGAAAGTCACTATTGCGCTCCATTGCCATACACAGTGCAAATAGCACTCGCGTCTGTTCTCAGCAAGTATAGTGTATCGGACTGAAGAGGAGCTACTGTTCTTGTCAGTTTCCTAAGTAGAGTTGAACTAGATATGGTCCGTGTGTAGGAAGCACAGTTCTTTTGTTTGGAGCAAGCTCACTGTTCTGGCCCTATAGGAAACAGAGTAGAGTAGAAGAGTGCTCTTTTCTCTAAAGCAGAGTGTGTTTCTTGTAAGGCGAGCTAGTGTTTTTTTCCCAGTCCTAAATGGAGTGGTATCACATGCAGTTTCTGGTCCTATGAGCAAGAGTTGCTTTATGGTAAGAAGGTCACTATTGCGCTGGTATTGCCATACACAGGACAAATAGCACTGGCGTCTGTTCCCAGGAATTACAGTGTATTGGACTGAAGAGGATCTACTGTTCTTGTCAGGTTCCTAAGCAGAATTGAACGAGATATGGCCGTGTATGTAGGAAGCACAGTTCTTTGTTCTGAGCAAGCTCACTGTTCGGACCCCATAGGAAACAAAGTAGAGTAGAAGAGTGCTCTTTTCTCAAAAGCAGAGTGTGTTTCTTGTAAGTCGAGCTAGCGTTTGTTTCCCAGTCCTAAATGGAGTTGAGTCACATGCAGTTTTTTGTCCTATGAGCCATAGTTGTTTTCTGGTAAGGCGAGTCACTATTGTGCTCCAATTGTCATACACAGTGCAAATAGCACTCGCGTCTCTTCCCCGCAAGTACAGTGTATTGGACTGAAGAGGAGCTACTGTTCTTGTCAGTTTCCTAAACAGAGTTGAACTAGATATGGCCCGTGTGTGTAGGAAGCACAGTTCTTTTGTTCTGAGCAAGCTCACTGTTCGGACCCCATAGGAAACACAGTAGAGTAGAATAGTGCTCTTTTATCAAAAGCAGAGTATGTTTCATGTAAGGTGAGCTATCATTTGTTTCCCAGTCCTAAATGGAGTTGAATCCCATGCAGTTTCTGGTCCTACGACAAGAGTTCTTTTCTGGTAAGGAAAGTCACTATTGTGCTCCCATTGCCATACAGAGTGCAAATAGTACTCGCGTCTGTTCCCAGCAAGTACAGTGTATCGGACTGAAGAGAAGCTACTGATCTTGTCAGTTTCCTAAGCACAGTTGAACTAGATATGGCCCGTGTGTGAAGGAAGCACAGTGCTTATGTTCTGAGCAAGCTCACTGTTCTGGCCCTATAGGAAACACAGTAGAGTAGAAGAGTGCTCTTTTCTCTAAAGCAGAGTGTGTTTCTTGTAAGGCGAGCTAGCGTTTGTTTCCCAGTCCATAATGGAGTGGAATCACATGCAGTTTCTGGTCATACGAGAAAGAGTTGTTTTATGGTAAGAAGAGTCACTATTGCGCTGCCATTGCCATACTCAGGACAAATAGCACTGGCGTCTGTTCCTAGCAAGTACAGTGTATTGGACTGAAGAGGATCTACTGTTCTGGTCAGGTTCCTAGGCAGAATTGAACTAGATATGGCCGTGTGTGTATGAAGCACAGTTCTTTTGTTCTGAGCAAGCTCACTGTTCGGACCTCAAAGGAAACACAGTAGAGTAGAATTGTGCTCCTTTCTCAAAAGCAGAGTGTGTTTCTTGTAAGGAGAGCTAGCGTTTGTTTCCCAGTCCTCAATGGAGTTGAGTCACATGCAGTTTCTGGTCCTACGAGCAAGAGTTCTTTTCTGGTAAGGAAAGTCACTATTGCGCTCCCATTGCCATACACAGTGCAAATAGCACTCGGGTCTGTTCCCAGCAAGTACAGTGTATCGGACTGAAGAGGAGCTACTGTTCTTGTCAGTTTCCTAAGCAGAGTTGAACTAGATATAGCCCGTGCGTAGGAAGCACAGTTCTTATGTTCTGAGCAAGCTCACTGTTCTGGCCCTATAGGAAACACAGTAGAGTAGATGAGTGCTCTTTTCTCTAAAGCAGAGTGTGTTTCTTGTAAGGCGAGCTAGCGTTTGTTTCCTAGTTTTAAATGGAGTTGAATCACAGGCAGTTTCTGGTCCTACGAACAAGTGTTTTTTTCTGGTAAGGAAAGTCACATTGCGCTCCAATTGCCATACACAGTGCAAAAAGCACTCGCGTCTGTTCCCCGCAAGTACGGTGTATTGGACTGAAGAGGAGCTACTGTTCTTGTCAGTTTCCTAAGCAGAGTTGAAATAGATATGGCCCGTGTGTGTAGGAAGCATAGTTCTTTTGTTCTGAGCAAGCTCAGTGTTCGGACCCCATAGGAAACACAGTAGAGTAGAAGAGTGCTTTTTTTTCAAAAGCAGAGTGTGTTTCATGGAAGGCGAGCTAGCATTTGTTTCCCTGTCCTAAATGGAGTTGAATCACATGCAGTTTCTGGTCCTACGAGCAAGAGTTGTTTTCTCGTAAGGAAAGTCACTATTGCGCTCCATTGCCATACACAGTGCAAATAGCACTCGCGTCTGTTCTCAGCAAGTATAGTGTATCGGACTGAAGAGGAGCTACTGTTCTTGTCAGTTTCCTAAGTAGAGTTGAACTAGATATGGTCCGTGTGTAAGAAGCACAGTTCTTTTGTTTGGAGCAAGCTCACTGTTCTGGCCCTATAGGAAACAGAGTAGAGTAGAAGAGTGCTCTTTTCTCTAAAGCAGAGTGTGTTTCTTGTAAGGCGAGCTAGTGTTTTTTCCCAGTCCTAAATGGAGTGGTATCACATGCAGTTTCTGGTCCTATGAGCAAGAGTTGCTTTATGGTAAGAAGGTCACTATTGCGCTGGTATTGCCATACACAGGACAAATAGCACTGGCGTCTGTTCCCAGGAATTACAGTGTATTGGACTGAAGAGGATCTACTGTTCTTGTCAGGTTCCTAAGCAGAATTGAACGAGATATGGCCGTGTATGTAGGAAGCACAGTTCTTTGTTCTGAGCAAGCTAACTGTTCGGACCCCATAGGAAACAAAGTAGAGTAGAAGAGTGCTCTTTTCTCAAAAGCAGAGTGTGTTTCTTGTAAGTCGAGCTAGCGTTTGTTTCCCAGTCCTAAATGGAGTTGAGTCACATGCAGTTTTTTGTCCTATGAGCCATAGTTGTTTTCTGGTAAGGCGAGTCACTATTGTGCTCCAATTGCCATACACAGTGCAAATAGCACTCGCGTCTCTTCCCCGCAAGTACAGTGTATTGGACTGAAGAGGAGCTACTGTTCTTGTCAGTTTCCTAAACAGAGTTGAACTAGATATGGCCCGTGTGTGTAGGAAGCACAGTTCTTTTGTTCTGAGCAAGCTCACTGTTCGGACCCCATAGGAAACACAGTAGAGTAGAATAGTGCTCTTTTATCAAAAGCAGAGTATGTTTCATGTAAGGTGAGCTAGCATTTGTTTCCCAGTCCTAAATGGAGTTGAATCCCATGCAGTTTCTGGTCCTACGACAAGAGTTCTTTTCTGGTAAGGAAAGTCACTATTGTGCTCCCATTGCCATACAGAGTGCAAATAGTACTCGCGTCTGTTCCCAGCAAGTACAGTGTATAGGACTGAAGAGAAGCTACTGATCTTGTCAGTTTCCTAAGCACAGTTGAACTAGATATGGCCCGTGTGTGAAGGAAGCACAGTGCTTATGTTCTGAGCAAGCTCACTGTTCTGGCCCTATAGGAAACACAGTAGAGTAGAAGAGTGCTCTTTTCTCTAAAGCAGAGTGTGTTTCTTGTAAGGCGAGCTAGCGTTTGTTTCCCAGTCCATAATGGAGTGGAATCACATGCAGTTTCTGGTCATACGAGAAAGAGTTGTTTTATGGTAAGAAGAGTCACTATTGCGCTGCCATTGCCATACTCAGGACAAATAGCACTGGCGTCTGTTCCTAGCAAGTACAGTGTATTGGACTGAAGAGGATCTACTGTTCTGGTCAGGTTCCTAGGCAGAATTGAACTAGATATGGCCGTGTGTGTATGAAGCACAGTTCTTTTGTTCTGAGCAAGCTCACTGTTCGGACCTCAAAGGAAACACAGTAGAGTAGAATTGTGCTCCTTTCTCAAAAGCAGAGTGTGTTTCTTGTAAGGAGAGCTAGCGTTTGTTTCCCAGTCCTAAATGGAGTTGAATCACATGCAGTTTCTGGTCCTACGAGCAAGAGTTGTTTTCTGGTAAGGAAAGTCACTATTGCGCTCCCATTGCCATACACAGTGCAAATAGCGCTCGGGTCTGTTCCCAGCAAGTACAGTGTATCAGACTGAAGAGGAGCTACTGTTCTTGTCAGTTTCCTAAGCAGGGTTGATCTAGATATGGTCGGTGTGTGTAGGAAGCACAGTTTTTTGTTCTGAGCAAGAACATATTTTGGACACATAGGAAACAGAGTAGAGTAGAAGAGTGCTCTTTTCTCAAAAGCAGAGTGTGTTTCTTGTAAGGCTAGCAAGCGTTTGTTTCCCAGTCCTAAATGGAGTTGAATCCCATGCAGTATCTGGTCCTATGAGCATGAGTTGTTTTCTGGTAAGAAGAGTCAATATTGCGCTGCCATTGCCCTACACAGGACAAATAGCACTGGCGTCTGTTCCCAGCAAGTACAGTGTATTGGACTGAAGAGGAGCTACTGATCTTGGCAGTTTCCTAAGCAGAGTTGAACTAGATATGGTCCTTGTGTGTAGGAAGCACAGTTCTTTTGTTCTGAGCAAGCTTACTGTTTGGACCCCATAGGAAACACAGTAGAGTAGAAGAGTGCGCTTTTCTCTAAAGCAGCATGTGTTTCTTGTAAGGCCAGCTAGCGTTTGTTTCACAGTCCTAAATAGAGTGGAATCACATGCAGTTTCTGGTCCTACTAGCAAGAGTTGTTTTCTCGTGAGGAAAGTAACTATTGCGCTCCCATTGCCTTACACAGTGCAAATAGCACATGCGTCTGTTCCCAGCAAGTACAGTGTATCGGACTGAAGTGGAGCTACTGTTCTTGTCAGTTTCCTAAGCAGAGTTGATCTAGATATGGTCGGTGTGTGTAGGAAGCACAGTTCTTTTGTTCTGAGCAAGGTCACTGTTTGGACCCCTTAGGAAACACAGTAGAGTAGAAGAGAGCTCTTTTCTCTAAAGCAGAGTGTTTTTCTTTTAAGGCGAGCTCGCGTTTGTTTCCCAGTCCTAAATGAGGTTGAGTCACATACAGTTTTTGGTCCTACGAGTAAGAGTTGTTTTCTGGTAAGAAGAGTCACTATTGCGCTCCAATTGCCATATACAGTGCAAATTGCACTGGCGTCTGTTCCCAGCAAGAACAGTGTATTGGACTGAATAGGAGCTACTGTTCTTGTCAGTTTCCTAAGCAGAGTTGAACTAGATACGGTCCACATGTGTAGGAAGCACAGTTCTTTTGTTCTGAGCAAGCTCACTGTTTGGACCCCAAAGTAAACACAGTAGAGTAGAAGAGTGCTCTTTTCTCTAAAGCAGAGTGTGTTTCTTGTAAGGCGAGATAGCGTTTGTTTCCTAGTCCTAAATGGAGTTGAATCACATGCAGTTTCTGTTCCTACGAGCAAGAATTGTTTTCTGGTAAGAAGAGTCACTATTGTGCTGCCATAGCAATACACAGGACAAATAGCACTGTCGTCTGTTCCCAGCAAGTACAGTGTATTGGACTGAAGAGGATCTACTATTCTTGTCAGGTTCCTAAGCAGACTTGAACTAGATATGGCTCGTTAGTGTAGGAAGCACAGTTTTTTTGTTCTGAGCAAACTCACTGTTCGGACCCCATAGGAAACACAGTAGTGTAGAAGAATGCTCTTTTCTCAAAAGTAGAGTGTGTTTCTTGTGAGGCGAGCTAGCGTTTGTTTCCCAGTACTAAATGGAGTTAAATCACATGCAGTTTCTGGTCCTATGAGCAAGAGTTGTTTTCTGGTAAGGAAAGTCACTATTGTGCTCCCCTTGCCATACACAGTGCAAATAGCTCTCGCGTCTGTTCCCAGCAAGTACAGTGTATCGGACTGAAGAGGAGCTACTGTTCTTGTCAGGTTCCTAAGCAGAGTTGAACTAGATATGGCCCATGTGTTTAGGAAGCACAGTTCATATGTTCTGAGCAAGATCACTGTTCTGGCCCTATAGGAAACACAGTAGAGTTGAAGAGTGCTCTTTTCTCAAAAGCGGAGTGTGTTTTTTGGAAGGCGAGCTAGCGTTTGTTTCCCAGTCCTAAATGGAGTTGAATCACATGCAGTTTTTTGTCCTATGAGCAAGAGTTGTTTTCTGGTAAGACGAGTCACTATTGTGCTGCCATTGCCATGCACAGGACAAATATCACTGGCGTCTGTTCCCAGCAAGCACAGTGTATTGGACTGAAGAGGATCTACAGTTCTTGTCAGGTTCAAAAGCAGACTTGAAATAGATATGGCCGTATGTGTAGGAAGCACAGTTTTTTTGTTCTGAGCAAGCACACTTTTCGGAACACATAGGAAACACAGTAGAGTAGAAGAGTGCTCTTTTCTCAAAAGCAGAGTGTGTTTCTTGTAAGTCGAGCTAGCGTTTGTTTCCCAGTCCTAAATGGAGTTGAGTCACATGCAGTTTTTTGTCCTATGAGCAAGAGTTGTTTTCTGGTAAGACGAGTCACTATTGTGATCCAATTGCCATACACAGTGCAAATAGCACTTGAGTCTGTTCCCCGCTAGTACAGTGTACTGGACTGAAGAGGAGCTACTGTTCTTGTCAGTTTGCTAAGCAGAGTTGAACTAGATATGGCCCGTGTGTGTACGAAGCACAGTTCTTTTGTTCTAAGAAAGCACACTGTTCGGACCCTGTAGGAAACACAGAAGAGGAGAAGAGTGCTCTTTCCTCAAAAGCAGAGTGTGTTTCTTGTAAGGCGAGCTAGCATTTGTTTCCCAGTACTAAATGGAGTGGTATCACATGCAGTTTCTGGTCCTACGAGCAAGAGTTGTTTTCTGGTAAGAAAAGTCACTATTGTGCTCCCATTGCCATACACAGTGCAAATAGCACATGCGTCTGTTCCCAGCAAGTACAGTGTATCGGACTGAAGAGGAGCTACTGTTCTTGTCAGTTTCCTAAGCAGAGTTGTACTAGATATGGCCCGTGTGTGTAGGAAGCACAGTTCTTATGTTCTGAGCAAGCTCACTGTTAAGGCCCTATAGGAAAAACAGTAGAGTAGAAGAGTGCTCTTTTCTCTAAAGCAAAGTGTGTTTCTTGTAAGGCGAGCTAGCGTTTGTTTCCTAGTCCTAAATGTAGTTGAATCACAGGCAGTTTCTGGTCCTACGAACAAGAGTTGTTTTCTCCTATGGAAAGTCACATTGCGCTCCCATTGCCATACACAGTGCAAATAGCACTCGCGTCTGTTCCCAGCAAGTACAGTGTATTGGACTCAATAGGTGCTACTGTTCTTGTCAGTTTCCTATGCAGAGTTGAACTAGATATGATCCGTGTTTGTAGGGAGCACAGTTCTTTCTTCTGAGCAAGCTCACTGTTTAGACACCATAGGAATCACAGTAGAGTAGAAGAGTGCTCTTTTCCGTAAGCATAGTGTGTTTCTTGTAAAGCGAGCTAGCATTTGTTTCCCAGTGCTAAATGGCGTTGAATCACATGCAGTTTGTGGTCCTACGAGCAAGAGTTGTTTTCTCGTAAGGAACGTTACCATTGCGCTCTCATTGCCATACACAGTGCAAATAGCACTCGCGTCTGTTCGCAGCAAGTACAGTGTATTGGACTGAAGAGGAGATACTGTTCTTGTCAGTTTCCTAAGCAGAGTTGAACTACATATGGTCTGTGTGTCTAGGAAGCATAGTTCTTTTGTTTTGAGCAAGCTCACTGTTTGGACCCCATAGGAAAAACAGTAGAGTAGAAGAGTGCTCTTTTCTCTAAAGCAGAGTGTGTTTCTTGTAAGTCGAGCTAGCGTTTGATTCCCAGTCCTAAATGGAGTTGAATCCCATGAAGTTTCTGGTCCTACAAGCAAGAGTTGTTTTCTGGTAAGAAGAGTCACTATTGCTCTGCCATTGCCATACACAGGACAAATAGCACTGGCGTCTGTTCGCAGCAAGTACAGTGTATTGGACTGAAGAGGATCTACTGTTCTTGTCAGGTTCCTAAGCAGAGTTGAACTAGATATGGCCCGTGTGTGTAGGAAGCACAGTTCTTATGTTCTGAGCAAGCTCACTGTTCTGCCCCTATAGGAAACACAGTAGAGTAGAAGAGTGCTCTTTTCTCAAAAGCAGAGAGTGTTTCTTGGAAGGCGAGCTAGAGTTTGTTTCCCAGTCCTAAATGGAGTTGAGTCACATGCAGTTTTTTGTCCTATGAGCAAGAGTTGTTTTCTGGTAAGACGAGTCACTATTGTGCTCCAATTGCCATACACAGTGCAAAAAGCACTCGCGTCTGTTCCCCGCAAGTACGGTATATTGGACTGAAGAGGAGCTACTGTTCTTGTCAGTTTCCTAAGCAGAGTTGAACTAGATATGGCCCGTGTGTGTAGGAAGCACAGTTCTTATGTTCTGAGCAAGTTCACTGTTCGGACCCCATAGGAAACACAGTAGAGTAGTAGAGTGCTCCTTTCTCAAAAGCAGAGTGTGTTTCATGAAAGGCGAGCTAGCATTTGTTTCCCTGTCCTAAATGGTGTTGAATCACATGCAGTTACTGCTCCTACGAGCAAGAGTTGTTTTCTGGTAAAGAAAGTCACTATTGTGCTCCCATTGCCATACACAGTGCAAATAGCACTCGCGTCTGTTCTCAGCAAGTACAGTGTATCGGACTGAAGAGGAGCTACTGTTTTTGTCAGTTTCCTAAGCAGAGTTGAACTAGATAATGTCCGGGTGTAGGAAGCTCAGTTCTTTTGTTTGCAGCAAGCTCACTGTTCTGGCCTTGTAGGAAACACAGTATAGTAGAAGAGTGCTCTTTTCTCTAAAGCAGAGAGTGTTTCTTGTAAGGCAAGCTAGTGTTTGTTTCCCAGTCCTAAATGGATTTGAATCACATGCAGTTTCTGGTCCTATGAGCAAGAGTTGTTTTATGGTAAGAAGAGTCACTATTGCGCTGGCATTGCCATACATAGGACAAATAGCACTGGCGTCTGTTCCCAGCAAGTACAGTGTATTGGACTGAAGAGGATCTACTGTTCTTGTCAGGTTCCTAAGCAGAATTGAACTAGATATGGCAGTGTGTGTAGGAAGCACAGTTCTTTGTTCTGAGCAAGCTCACTGTTCGGACCCCATAGGAAACAAAGTAGAGTAGAATAGTGCTCTTTTCTCAAAAGCAGAGTGTGTTTCAAGTAAGGCGAGCTAGCATTTGTTTCCCAGTCCTCAATGGAGTTGAGTCACATGCAGTTTCTGGTCCTACGAGCAAGAGTTGTTTTCTGGTAAGGAAAGTCACTATTGCGCTCCCATTGCCATACACAGTGCAAATAGCACTCGGGTCTGTTCCCAGCAAGTACAGTGTATCGGACTGAAGAGGAGCTACTGTTCTTGTCAGTTTCCTAAGCAGAGTTGAACTAGATATAGCCCGTGCGTAGGAAGCACAGTTCTTATGTTCTGAGCAAGCTCACTGTTCTGGCCCTATAGGAAACACAGTAGAGTAGATGAGTGCTCTTTTCTCTAAAGCAGAGTGTGTTTCTTGTAAGGCGAGCTAGCGTTTGTTTCCTAGTTTTAAATGGAGTTGAATCACAGGCAGTTTCTGGTCCTACGAACAAGTGTTTTTTTCTGGTAAGGAAAGTCACATTGCGCTCCAATTGCCATACACAGTGCAAAAAGCACTCGCGTCTGTTCCCCGCAAGTACGGTGTATTGGACTGAAGAGGAGCTACTGTTCTTGTCAGTTTCCTAAGCAGAGTTGAAATAGATATGGCCCGTGTGTGTAGGAAGCACAGTTCTTTTGTTCTGAGCAAGCTCAGTGTTCGGACCCCATAGGAAACACAGTAGAGTAGAAGAGTGCTTTTTTTTCAAAAGCAGAGTGTGTTTCATGGAAGGCGAGCTAGCATTTGTTTCCCTGTCCTAAATGGAGTTGAATCACATGCAGTTTCTGGTCCTACGAGCAAGAGTTGTTTTCTCGTAAGGAAAGTCACTATTGCGCTCCATTGCCATACACAGTGCAAATAGCACTCGCGTCTGTTCTCAGCAAGTATAGTGTATCGGACTGAAGAGGAGCTACTGTTCTTGTCAGTTTCCTAAGTAGAGTTGAACTAGATATGGTCCGTGTGTAGGAAGCACAGTTCTTTTGTTTGGAGCAAGCTCACTGTTCTGGCCCTATAGGAAACAGAGTAGAGTAGAAGAGTGCTCTTTTCTCTAAAGCAGAGTGTGTTTCTTGTAAGGCGAGCTAGTGTTTTTTTCCCAGTCCTAAATGGAGTGGTATCACATGCAGTTTCTGGTCCTATGAGCAAGAGTTGCTTTATGGTAAGAAGGTCACTATTGCGCTGGTATTGCCATACACAGGACAAATAGCACTGGCGTCTGTTCCCAGGAATTACAGTGTATTGGACTGAAGAGGATCTACTGTTCTTGTCAGGTTCCTAAGCAGAATTGAACGAGATATGGCCGTGTATGTAGGAAGCACAGTTCTTTGTTCTGAGCAAGCTCACTGTTCGGACCCCATAGGAAACAAAGTAGAGTAGAAGAGTGCTCTTTTCTCAAAAGCAGAGTGTGTTTCTTGTAAGTCGAGCTAGCGTTTGTTTCCCAGTCCTAAATGGAGTTGAGTCACATGCAGTTTTTTGTCCTATGAGCCATAGTTGTTTTCTGGTAAGGCGAGTCACTATTGTGCTCCAATTGCCATACACAGTGCAAATAGCACTCGCGTCTCTTCCCCGCAAGTACAGTGTATTGGACTGAAGAGGAGCTACTGTTCTTGTCAGTTTCCTAAACAGAGTTGAACTAGATATGGCCCGTGTGTGTAGGAAGCACAGTTCTTTTGTTCTGAGCAAGCTCACTGTTCGGACCCCATAGGAAACACAGTAGAGTAGAATAGTGCTCTTTTATCAAAAGCAGAGTATGTTTCATGTAAGGTGAGCTAGCATTTGTTTCCCAGTCCTAAATGGAGTTGAATCCCATGCAGTTTCTGGTCCTACGACAAGAGTTCTTTTCTGGTAAGGAAAGTCACTATTGTGCTCCCATTGCCATACAGAGTGCAAATAGTACTCGCGTCTGTTCCCAGCAAGTACAGTGTATCGGACTGAAGAGAAGCTACTGATCTTGTCAGTTTCCTAAGCACAGTTGAACTAGATATGGCCCGTGTGTGAAGGAAGCACAGTGCTTATGTTCTGAGCAAGCTCACTGTTCTGGCCCTATAGGAAACACAGTAGAGTAGAAGAGTGCTCTTTTCTCTAAAGCAGAGTGTGTTTCTTGTAAGGCGAGCTAGCGTTTGTTTCCCAGTCCATAATGGAGTGGAATCACATGCAGTTTCTGGTCATACGAGAAAGAGTTGTTTTATGGTAAGAAGAGTCACTATTGCGCTGCCATTGCCATACTCAGGACAAATAGCACTGGCGTCTGTTCCTAGCAAGTACAGTGTATTGGACTGAAGAGGATCTACTGTTCTGGTCAGGTTCCTAGGCAGAATTGAACTAGATATGGCCGTGTGTGTATGAAGCACAGTTCTTTTGTTCTGAGCAAGCTCACTGTTCGGACCTCAAAGGAAACACAGTAGAGTAGAATTGTGCTCCTTTCTCAAAAGCAGAGTGTGTTTCTTGTAAGGAGAGCTAGCGTTTGTTTCCCAGTCCTCAATGGAGTTGAGTCACATGCAGTTTCTGGTCCTACGAGCAAGAGTTCTTTTCTGGTAAGGAAAGTCACTATTGCGCTCCCATTGCCATACACAGTGCAAATAGCGCTCGGGTCTGTTCCCAGCAAGTACAGTGTATCGGACTGAAGAGGAGCTACTGTTCTTGTCAGTTTCCTAAGCAGAGTTGAACTAGATATAGCCCGTGCGTAGGAAGCACAGTTCTTATGTTCTGAGCAAGCTCACT
>NW_026737693.1:0-34309 GCF_949786415.1 Peromyscus eremicus | reverse complement strand
GTCCGTGTGTGTAGGAAGCACAGTTCTTTTGTTCTGAGCAAGCTCACTGTTTGGACCCCTTAGGAAACACAGTAGAGTAGAAGAGTGCTCTTTTCTCAAAAGCAGAGTGTGTTTCTTGTAAGGCGAGCTAGCGTTTGTTTCCTTGTCCTAAATGGAGTTGAATCACATGCAGTTTCTGGTCCTACGAGCAAGAGTTGTTTTCTGGTAAGGACAGTCACTATTGCGCTCCCATTGCCATACACAGTGCAAATAGCACTCGCGTCTTTTCCCAGCAAGTACAGTGTAATGGACTGAATAGGAGCTACTTTTCTTGTCAGTTTCCTAAGCAGACTTGAACTACATATGGTCCGTGTGTGTAGGAGGCACAGTTCTTTTGTTCTGAGCAAGCTCACTCTTTGGACCCCATAAGAAACACAGTAGAGTAGAAGAGTGCTGTTTTCTCCAAAGCAGTGTGTGTTTCTTGTAAGGCAAACTAGTGTTTGTTTTCCAGTCCTAAATGGAGTTGAATCCCATGTAGTTTCTGGTCCTACTAGCAAGAGTCGTTTTATGGTAAGAATAGTCACTATTGTGCTGCCATTGCCATACACAGGACAAATAGCACTGTTTTCTGTTCCCAGCAAGTACAGTGTATTGGACTGAAGAGCATCTACTGTTCTTGTCACATTCCTAAGCAGAATTGAACTAGATATGGCCGTGTGTGTAGGAAGCACAGTTTTTTTGTTCTGAGCAAGCTCACTGTTCAGACACCATAGGAAACACAGTAGAGTAATAGAGTGCTCTTTTCTCTAAAGCAGAGTGTGTTTCTTGTAAGGCGAGCTAGCATTTGTTTCCCAGTCCTAAATGGAGTTGAATCACATGCAGTTTCTGGTCCCACGGGCAAGAGTTGTTCTCTGGTAAGGAAAGTCACTATTGCACTCCCATTGCCACACAAAGTGCAAATAGCACTCCCGTCTGTTCCCAGCAAGTACAGTGTATCGGACTGAAGAGGAGCTACTGTTCTTGTCAGTTTCCTAAGCAGAGTTGAACAAGATATGGCCCGTGTGTGTGGGAAGCACAGTTCTCTTGTTCTGAGCAAGCTCATTGTTCTGGCCCTATAGGAAACACAGTAGAGTAGAAGAGTGCCCTTTTCTCGAAAGCAGAGTGTGTTTCTTGTAAGGCGAGCTCGCGTTTGTTTCCCAGTCCTAAATGGAGTTGAGTCACATGCAGTTTTTGGTCCTACAAGCAAGATTTGTTTTCTGGTAAGAAGAGTCACTATTGCGCTCCAAATGCCATACACAGTGCAAATAGCACTCGCGTCTGTTCCCAGCAAGTACAGTGTATTGGACTAAGAGGAGCTACTGTTCTTCTCAGTTTCCTAAGCAGAGTTTAACTAGATATGGTCCGTCTGTGTAGGAAGCACAATTCTTTTGTTCTGAGCAAGCTCACTGTTTGGACCCCATAGGAAATACAGTAGAGTAGAAGAGTGCTCTTTTCTCGAAAGCAGAGTGTTTTTCTTGTAAGGCGAGCTAGGGTTTGTTTTCCAGTCCTAAATGGAGTTGAATCACATGCAGTTTCTGGTCCTACGAGGAAGAGTTGTTTTCTGGTAAGAAAAGTCACTATTGCGCTCCCATTGCCATACACAGTGCAAATAGCTCTTGCGTCTGTTCCCAGCAAGTAAAATGTATCGGACTGAAGAGGAGCTACTGTTCTTGTCAGTTTCCTAAGCAGAGTTCAACTAGATAGGGTCCGTGTGTGTAGGAAGCACAGTTCTTTTGTTCTGAGCAAGCTCACTGTTTGGACCACTTAGGAAACACAGTAGAGTAGAAGAGTGCTCTTTTCTCAAAAACAGAGTGTGTTTATTGTAAGGCGAGGTAGCGTTTGTTTCCTAGTCCTAAATGGAGTTGAATCCCATGCAGTTTCTGGTCCTACGAGCAAGAGTTGTTTTCTGGTAAGAAGAGTCACTATTGTGCTGCCTTTGCCGTACACACGAGAAATAGCACTGGCATTTGTTCCCAGCAAGTACAGTGTATTTGACTGAAGAGGATCTACTGTTCTTGTCAGGTTCCTAAGCAGACTTGAACTATATATGGCCGTGTGTGTAGGAAGCACAGGTTTTTTGTTCTGAGCAAGTTCACTGTTCGGACCACATAGGAAACACAGTAGAGTAGAAGAGTGCTCTTTTCTCAAAAGCAGAGTGTGTTTCTTGTAAGTCGAGCTAGCATTTGTTTCCCAGTTCTAAATGGAGTTGAATCACATGCAGTTTCTGGTCCTATGATCAAGAGTTGTTTTCTGGTAAGGAGAGTCACTATTGTGCTCCCATTGCCATACACAGTGCAAATAGCACTCCCGTCTGTTCCCAGCAAGTACATTGTATTGGACTGAAGAGGAGCTACTGTTCTTCTCAGTTTCCTAAGCAGAGTTGAACTAGATATGGTCCGTGTGTGTAGGAAGCACAATTCTTATGTTCTGAGCAAGCTCACTGTTTGGACCCCATAGAAAATACAGTAGAGTAGAGGAGTGCTCTTTTCTCGAAAGCAGAGTGTGTTTCTTGGAAGGCGAGCTAGGGTTTGTTTTCCAGTCCTAAATGGTGTTGAATCACATGAAGTTTCTGGTCCTACGAGCAAGAGTTGTTTTATGGTAAGAATAGTCACTATTGCGCTGCCATTGCCATACACAGGACAAATAGCACTGTTGTCTGTTCCCAGCAAGTACAGTGTATTGGACTGAAGAGCATCTACTGTTCTTGTCACATTCCTAAGCAGAATTGAACTAGATATGGCCGTGTGTGTGGGAAGCACAGTTTTTTGGTTCTGAGCAAGCTCACTGTTCGGACCTCATAGGAAACACAGTAGAGTAATAGAGTGCTCTTTTCTCTAAAGCAGAGTGTGTTTCTTGTAAGGCGAGCTAGCATTTGTTTCCCAGTCCTAAATGGAGTTGAATCCCATGCAGTTTCTGGTCCCACGAGCAAGAGTTATTCTCTGGTAAGGAAAGTCACTATTGCGCTCCCATTGCCATACAAAGTGCAAATAGTGCACTCCTGTCTGTTCCCAGCAATTACAGTGTATCGGACTGAAGAGGAGCTACTGTTCTTGTCAGTTTCCTAAGCAGAGTTGAACGAGATATGGCCCGTGTGTGTGGGAAGCACAGTTCTCTTGTTCTGAGCAAGCTCATTGT
Organism: Peromyscus eremicus; assembly: GCF_949786415.1. Classification (NCBI taxonomy): domain Eukaryota; kingdom Metazoa; phylum Chordata; class Mammalia; order Rodentia; family Cricetidae; genus Peromyscus; species Peromyscus eremicus. The sequence continues at coordinate 31,156 of NW_026737693.1, read as the reverse complement.
TCTGGCCCTGTAGGAAACACAGTAGAGAAGAAGAGTGATCTTTTCTCTAAAGCAGAGTGTGTTTCTTGTAAGGCGAGCTCGCGTTTGTTTCCCAGTCCTAAATGGAGTTGAATCACATGCAGTTTTTGGTCCTACGAGCAAGATTTGTTTTCTGGTAAGAAGAGTCACTATTGCGCTCCAAATGCCATACACAGTGCAAATAGTACTCGTGTCTGTTCCCAGCAAGTACAGTGTATTGGACTGAAGAGGAGCTACTGTTCTTCTCAGTTTCCTAAGCAGAGTTGAACTAGATATGGTCCGTGTGTGTAGGAAGCACAATTCTTATGTTCTGAGCAAGCTCACTGTTTGGACCCCATAGGAAATACAGTAGAGTAGAAGAGTGCTCTTTTCTCGAAAGCAGAGTGTGTTTCTTGTAAGGCGAGCTAGGGTTTGTTTTCCAGTCCTAAATGGAGTTGAATAACATGCAGTTTCTGGTCCTAGAGCAAGAGTTGTTTTCTGGTAAGAAGAGTCACTATTGCGCTGCCATTGCCATACACAGGACAAATAGCACTGGCGTCTGTTCCCAGCAAGTACAGTGTATTGGACTGAAGACGATCTACTGTTCTTGTCAGGTTCCTAAGCAGACTTGAACTACATATGGCCGTGTGTGTGGGAAGCACAGTTCTCTTTTTCTGAGCAAGCTCACTGTTCTGGCCCTATAGGAAACACAGTAGAGTAGAAGAGTGCTCTTTTCTCTAAAGCAGAGTGTGTTTCTTGTAAGGCGAGCTCGCATTTGTTTCCCAGTCCTAAATGGAGTTGAGTCACATGCAGTTTTTGATCCTACGAGCAAGAGTTGTTCTATGGTAAGAATAGTCACTGTTGCGCTGCCATTGCCATACACAGGACAAATAGCACTGGCGTCTGTTCCCATCAAGTACAGTGTATTGGAGTAAAGAGGATCTACTGTTCTTGTCAGGTTCATAAGCAGAATTGAACTGGATATGGCCGTGTGTGTAGGAAGCACAGTTCTTTTGTTCTGAGCAAGCTCACTGTTCTGGCCCTATAGGAAACACAGTAGAGTAGAAGAGTGCTCTTTTCTCTAAAGCAGAGTGTGTATCTTGTAAGGCGAGCTTGCGTTTGTGTGCCAGTCCTAAATGGGGTTGAGTCACATGCAGTTTTTGGTCCTACGAGCAAGAGTTGTTTTCTGGTAAGAAGAGTCACTATTGCGCTCCAAATGCCATACATACACAGTGCAAATAGCACTCGCGTCTGTTCCCAGGAAGTACAGTGTACTGGACTGAAGAGGAGCTACTGTTCTTCTCAGTTTCCTAAGCAGAGTTGAAATAGATATGGTCCGTGTGTGTAGGAAGCACAATTCTTTTGTTCTGAGCAAGCTCACTGTTTGGACACCATAGGAAATACAGTAGAGTAGAAGAGTGCTCTTTTCTCGAAAGCAGAGTGTGTTTCTTGTAAGGCGAGCTAGCGTTTGTTTTCCCGTCCTAAATGGAGTTGAATCACATGCAGTTTCTGGTCCTAAGAGCAAGAGTTGTTTTCTGGTAAGGAAAGTCACTATTGTGCTCCCATTGCCATACACAGTGCAAATAGCACTCGCGACTTTTCCCAGCAAGTACTGTGTATTGGACTGAAGAGGAGCTACTGTTCTTGTCAGTTTCCTAAGCAGACTTGAACTACATATGGTCCGTGTGTGTAGGAGGCACAGTTCCTTTGATGTGAGCAAGCTCACTGTTTGGACCCCATAGGAAACACAATAGAGTAGAAGAGTGCTCTTTTCTCAAAAGCAGAGTGTGTTTCTTGTAAGGCGAGCTAGCGTTTGTTTCCCAGTCCTAAATGGAGTTGAATCCCATGCAGTTTCTGGTCCTACGAGCAAGAGTTGTTTTATGGTAAGAATAGTCACTATTGCGCTGCCATTGCCATACACAGGACAAATAGCCTTGGCGACTGTTCCCAGCAAGTACAGTGTATTGGACTTAAGAGGAGCTACTGTACTTGTCAGGTTCCTGAGCAGAATTGAACTAGATATGCCAGTTTGTGTAGGAAGCACAGTTCTTTTGTTCTGATGAAGCTCACAGTTCGGACCACATAGGAAACAGAGTAGAGTAGAAGAGTGCTCTTTTCTCAAAAGCAGAGTGTGTTTCTTGTAAGGCAAGCTAGCGTTTGTTTCCCAGTCCTAAATGGAGTTGGATCACATGCAGTTTCTGGTCCTTGAGCAAGAGTTGTTTTCTGGTAAGAAGAGTCACTATTGCGCTGCCATTGCCATACACAGGACAAATAGCACTGGCGTCTGTTCCCAGCAAGTACAGTGTATTGGAATGAAGACGATCTACTGTTCTTGTCAGGTTCCTAAGCAGACTTGAACTACATATGGCCGTGTGTGTAGGAAGCACAATTTTTTTGTTCTGAGCAAGCTCAGTGTTCAGACCCCATAGAAAACACAGTAGAGTAGAAGAGTGCTCTTTTCTCAAAAGCAGAGTGTGTTTCTTGTAAGGGAGCTACGTTTGTTTCCCAGTCATAAATGGAGTTGAATCACTTGCAGTATCTGGTCCTACGAGCAAGAGTTGTTTTCTGGTGAGGAAAGTCACTATTGTGCTCCCATTGCCATACACAGTGCAAATAGCACTGGCCTCTGTTCCGAGCAAGTACAGTGTATTGGACTGAAGAGCAACTATTGTTCTTCTCAGTTTCCTAAGCAGAGTTGAACGAGATATATCCCGTGTGTGTGGGAAGCACAGTTCTCTTTTTCTGAGCAAGCTCACTGTTCTGGCCCTATAGTAAACACAGTAGAGTAGAAGAGTGCTCTTTTCTCTAAAGCAGAGTGTGTTTCTTGTAAGGCGAGCTAGCATTTGTTTCCCAGTCCTATATGGAGTTAAATCACATGCAGTTTCTGGTCCTACGAGCAATAGTTGTTTTATGGTAAGAATAGTCACTATTGCGCTGCCGTGCCATACACAGTGCAAATAGCACTCGCGTCTGTTCCCATCAAGTACAGTGTATTGGACTGAAGAGGATCTGGCGTTCTTCTCAGTTTCCTAAGCAGAATTGAACTAGATATGGCCGTGTGTGTAGGAAGCACGTTTCTTTTGTTCTGAGCAAGCTCACTGTTCGGACCCCATAGGAAACATAGTAGAGTAGAAGAGTGCTCTTTTCTGAAAAGCAGAGTGTGTTTCTTGTAAGGCAAGCTAGCATTTGTTTCCCAGTCCTAAATGGAGTTGAATCACATGCAGTTTCTGGTCCTACGAGCAAGAGTTGTTTTCTGGTAAGGAAAGTCACTATTGTGCTCCCATTGCCATACACAGTGCAAATAGCACTCCCGTTATTTCCCAGCAAGTACAGTGTATTGGACTGAACAGGAGCTACGGTTCTTGTCAATTTCCTAAGCAGAGTTGAACTAGATATGGCCCGTGTGTAGGAAGCACAGTTCTTTTGTTCTTTGCAAGCTCACTGTTCTGGCCATATAGGAAACACAGTAGAGTAGAAGAGTGCTCTTTTCTCTAAAGCAGAGTGTGTTTCTTGTAAGGTGAGCTAGCGTTTGTTTCCCAGTCCTAAATGGAGTTGAACCACATGCAGTTTCTGGTCCTACGAGCAGGAGTTGTTTTATGGTAAGAATAGTCACTATTGCGCTGCCATTGCCATACACAGGACAAATAGCCTTGGCGTCTGTTCCCAGCAAGTACAGTGTATTGGACTGAAGAGGATCTACTGTTCTTGTCAGGTTCCTGAGCAGAATTGAACTAGCTATGGCCGTTTGTGTAGGAAGCACAGTTCTTTTGTTCTGAGCAAGCTCACAGTTCAGACCACTTAGGAAACACAGTAGAATAGAAGAGTGCCATTTTCTCAAAAGCAGAGTGTGTTTCTTGTAAGGCGAGCTAGCGTTTGTTTCCCAGTCCTAAATGGAGTTGGATCAAATGCAGTTTCTGGTCCTACGAGCAAGAGATGTTTTCTGGTAAGAAGAGTCACTATTGCGCTGCCATTGCCATACACAGGGCAAATAGCACTGGCGTCTGTTCCCAGCAAGTACAGTGTATTGGACTGAAGAGGATCTACTGTTCTTGTCAGGCTCATAAGCAGACTTGAACTAGATATGACCGTGTGTGTAGGAAGCACAGTTTTTTTGTTCTGAGCAAGCTCAGTGTTCAGACCCCACAGGAAACACAGTAGAGTAGAAGAGTGCTCTTTTCTCAAAAGCAGAGTGTGTTTCTTGTAAGGCCAGCTAGCGTTTGTTTCCTAGTCCTAAATCGAGTTGAATCACATGCAGTTTCTGGTCCTATGAACAAGAGTTGTTTTCTGGTAAGGAAAGTCACTATTGCGCTCCCATTGCCATACACAGTGCAAATAGCACTCTCATCTGTTCCCAGCAAGTACAGTGTTGGACTGAAGAGGAGCTACTGTTCTTGTCAGGTACCTAAGCAGAGTTGAACTACATATGTTCCGTGTGTGTAGGAAGCACAGTTCTTTTGTTCTGAGCAAGCTCACTGTTTGGACCCCATAGGAAACACCGTAGATAGAGTAGAAGAGTGCTCTTTTCTCAAAAGCAGACTGTATTTCTTGTAAGGCGAGCTAGCGTTTGTTTCCTAGTCCTAAATGGAGTTGAATCACATGCACTTTCTGGTCCTACGAGCAATAGGTGTTTTCTGGTAAGGAAAGTCACTATTGCGCTCCCATTGCCATACACAGTGCAAATAGTACTCCCGTCTGTTCCCAGAAATTACAGTGTATTGGACTGAAGAGGAGCTACTGTTCTTCTCAGTTTCCTAAGCAGAGTTGAACTAGATATGGCCCGTGTGTGTAGAAAGCACAGTTCTTTTGTTCTGAGCAAGCTCACTGTTTGGACCCCATAGGAAACACAGTAGATAGAGTAGAAGAGTGTTCTTTTCTCAAAAGCAGAGTGTGTTTCTTGTAAGGCGAGCTAGAGTTTGTTTCCCAGTCCTAAATGTAGTTGAGTCACATGCAGTTTTTTGTCCTATGAGCAAGAGTTGTATTCTGGTAAGACGAGTCACTATTGTGCTCAAATTGCCCTACACAGTGCAAATAGCACTCGCGTCTGTTCCCAGCAAGTACAGTGTATTGGACTGAAGAGGATCTACTGTTCTTTTCAGTTTCCTAAGCAGAGTTGAACTAGATATGGCCCATGTGTGTTGGAAGCACAGTTCTTTTGTTCTGAGCAAGCTCACTGTTTGGACCCCATAGGAAATACAGTAGAGTAGAAAAGTGCTCTTTTCTCTAAAGCAGAGTGTGTTTCTTGTAAGGCGAGCTAGCGTTTGTTTTCCAGTCCTAAATGGAGTTGAATCACATGCAGTTTCTGGTCCTACAAGCAAGAGTTGTTTTCTGGTAAGGAAAGTCACTATTGCGCTCCCATTGCCATACACAGTGCAAATAGCTCTCGCGTCTGTTCCCAGCAAGTACAGTGTATCGGACTGAAGAGGAGCTACTGTTCTTGTCAGTTTCCTAAGCAGAGTTGAACTCGATATGGCCCGTGTGTGTAGGAAGCACAGTTCTTTTGTTCTGAGCACGCTCACTGTTCTGGCCCTATAGGAAACACAGTAGAGTAGAAGAGTGCTCTTTTCTCTTAAGCAGAGTGTGTTTCTTGTAAGGCGAGCTAGCGTTTGTTTCCCAGTCCTATATGGAGTTGAATCACATGCAGTTTCTGGTCCTACGAGCAATAGATGTTTTATGGTAAGAATAGTCACTATTGCGCTGCCGTGCCATACACAGGACAAATAGCACTGGCGTCTGTTCCCATCAAGTACAGTGTATTGGACTGAAGAGGATCTGCTGTTCTTCTCAGTTTCCTAAGCAGAATTGAACGAGATATGGCTGTGTATGTAAGAAGCACGTTTCTTTTGTTCTGAGCTAGCTCACTGTTTGGACCCCATAGGAAACATAGTAGAGTAGAAGAGTGCTCTTTTCTGAAAAGCAGAGTGTGTTTCTTGAAAGGCAAGCTAGCGTTTGTTTCCCAGTCCTAAATGGAGTTGAATCACATGCAGTTTCTGGTCCTACGAGCAAGAGTTGTTTTCTGGTAAGGAAAGTCACTATTGTGCTCCCATTGCCATACACAGTGCAAATAGCACTCCCGTTAGTTCCCAGCAAGTACAGTGTATTGGACTGAACAGGAGCTACGGTTCTTCTCAATTTCCTAATCAGAGTTAAACTAGAAATGGCCCGTGTGTAGGAAGCACAGTTCTTTTGTTCTTTGCAAGCTCACTGTTCTGGCCCTATAGGAAACACAGTAGAGTAGAAGAGTGCCCTTTTCTCTAAAGCAGAGTGTGTTTCTTGTAAGGCGAGCTAGCGTTTGTTTCCCAGTCCTAAATGGAGTTGAACCACATGCAGTTTCTGGCCTACGAGCAGGAGTTGTTTTATGGTAAGAATAGTCACTATTGCGCTGCCATTGCCATACACAGGACAAATAGCCTTGGCGTCTGTTCCCAGCAAGTACAGTGTATTGGACTGAAGAGGATCTACTGTTCTTGTCAGGTTCCTGAGCAGAATTGAACTAGCTATGGCCGTTTGTGTAGGAAGCACAGTTCTTTTGTTCTGAGCAAGCTCACAGTTCAGACCACTTAGGAAACACAGAAGAATAGAAGAGTGCCATTTTCTCAAAAGCAGAGTGTGTTTCTTGTATGGCAAGCTAGCGTTTGTTTCCCAGTCCTAAATGGAGTTGGATCAAATGCAGTTTCTGGTCCTACGAGCAAGAGATGTTTTCTGGTAAGAAGAGTCACTATTGCGCTGCCATTGCCATACACAGGGCAAATAGCACTGGCGTCTGTTCCCAGCAAGTACAGTGTATTGGACTGAAGAGGATCTACTGTTCTTGTTAGGCTCATAAGCAGATGAACTAGATATGGCCGTGTGTGTAGGAAGCACAGTTTTTTTGTTCTGAGCAAGCTCAGTGTTCAGACCCCACAGGAAACACAGTAGAGTAGAAGAGTGCTCTTTTCTCAAAAGCAGAGTGTGTTTCTTGTAAGACGAGCTAGCGTTTGTTTCCTGGTCCTAAGTGGAGTTGAATCACTTGCAGTATCTGCTTCTACGAGCAAGAGTTGTTTTCTGGTAAGAAGAGTCACTATTGCGCTCCCATTGCCATACACAGTGCAAATAGTACTCCCGTCTGTTCCCAGCAAGTACAGTGTATTGGACTGAAGAGGAGCTACTGTTCTTCTCAGTTTCCTAAGCAGAGTTCAACTAGATATGGCCCGTGTGTGTAGGAAGCACAGTTCTTTTGTTCTGAGCAAGCTCACTGTTCTGGCCCTATAGGAAACACAGTAGAGTAAAAGAGTGCTCTTTTTTCAAAAGAAGAGTGTGTTTCTTGTAAGGCGAGATAGAGTTAGTTTCCCAGTCCTAAATGGAGTTGAGGCACATGCAGTTTTTTGTCCTACGAGCAAGAGTTGTTTTCTGGTAAGACGAGTCACTATTGTGCTCCAATTGCCATACACAGTGCAAATAGCATTCGCGTCTATTCCCAGCAAGTACAGTGTATTGGACTGAAGAGGAGCTACTGTTCTTGTCAGTTTCCTAAGCAGAGTTGAACTAGATATGGCCCGTGTGTGTAGGAAGCACAGTTCTTTTGTTCTGAACAAGCTCACTGTTCGGACACCATAGGAAACACAGTAGAGTAGAAGAGTGCTCTTTTCTCAATAGCAGAGTGTGTTTCATGTAAGGCGAGCTAGCATTTGTTTCCCAGTCCTAAATGGAGTTGAATCACATGCAGTTTCTGGTCCTACGAGCAAGAGTTGTTTTATGGTAAGAATAATCACTATTGTGCTGCCATTGCCACACACAGGACAAATAGCACTCCCGTCTGTTACCAGCATGTACAGTGTATTGGACTGAAGAGGATGTACTGTTCTTGTCAGGTTCCTAGGCAGAATTGAACTAGATATGGCCGTGTATGTAGGAAGCACAGTTCTTTTGTTCTGAGGAAGTTCACTGTTCAGACCCCATAGGAAACACAGTAGAATAGAAGAGTGCTCTTTTCTCAAAAGCAGAGTGTGTTTCTTGTAAGGCAAGCTAGCGTTTGTTTCCCAATCCTAAATGGAGTTGAATCACTTGCAGTTTCTGTTCCTACGATCAAGAGTTGTTTTCTGGTAAGGAAAGTCACTAATGCGCTCCAATTGCCAAACACAGTGCAAATAGCACTCCCGTCTGTTCCCAGCAAGTACAGTGTTGGACTGAAGAGGAGCTACTGTTCTTGTCAGGTACCTAAGCAGAGTTGAACTACATATGGTCCGTGTGTGTAGGAAGCACAGTTCTTTTGTTCTGAGCAAGCTCACTGTTTGGACTCCATAGGAAACACAGTAGATAGAGTAGAAGAGTGCTCTTTTCTCAAAAGCAGACTGTTTTTCTTGTAAGGCGAGCTAGCGTTTGTTTCCTAGTCCTAAATGGAGTTGAATCACATGCACTTTCTGGTCCTACGAGCAATAGTTGTTTTCTGGTAAGGAAAGTCACTATTGCGCTCCCATTGCCATACACAGTGCAAATAGTACTCCCGTCTGTTCCAGAAAGTACAGTGTATTGGACTGAAGAGGAGCTACTGTTCTTCTCAGTTTCCTAAGCAGAGTTGAACTAGATATGGCCCGTGTGTGTAGAAAGCACAGTTCTTTTGTTCTGAGCAAGCTCACTGTTCTGGCCCTATGGGAAACACACTAGAGTAGAAGAGTGTTCTTTTCTCAAAAACAGAGTGTGTTTCTTGTAAGGCGAGCTAGAGTTTGTTTCCCAGTCCTAAAAGTAGTTGAGTCACATGCAGTTTTTTGTCCTATGAGCAAGAGTTGTATTCTGGTAAGACGAGTCACTATTGTGCTCAAATTGCTCTACACAGTGCAAATAGCACTCGCGTCTGTTCCCAGCAAGTACAGTGTATTGGACTGAAGAGGATCTACTGTTCTTTTCAGTTTCCTAAGCAGAGTTGAACGAGATATGGCCCATGTGTGTTGGAAGCACAGTTCTTTTGTTCTGAGCAAGCTCACTGTTTGGATTCCATAGGAAACACAGTAGAGTAGAAGAGTGCTCTTTTCCCAAAGGCAGAGTGTGTTTCTTGTAAGGCGAGCTAGAGTTTGTTTCCCAGTCCTAAATGGAGATGAAACACATGCAGTTTCTTGTCCTACGAGCAAGATTTGTTTTATGGTAAGAATAGTCACTATTGCGCTGCCATTGCCATACACAGGACAAATAGCACTGGCGTCTGTTCCCAGCAAGTACAGTGTATTGGATTAAAGGGGATCTACTGTTTTTGTCAGGTTCCTAAGCAGAGTTGAACTAGATATGGCCCGTGTGTGTAGGAAGCACAGTTCTTTTGTTCTGAGCACGCTCACCGTTCTGGCCCTATGATAAACACAGTAGAGTAGAAGAGTGCTCTTTTCTCAAAAGCAGAACATGTTTCTTGTAAGGCGAACTAGACTTTGTTTCCCAGTCCTAAATGGAGTTGAGTCACATGCAGTTTTTTGTCCTACGAGCAAGAGTTGTTTACTGGTAAGACGAGTCACTGTTGTGCTCTCATTGCCATACACAGTGCAAATACCACTCGCGTCTGTTCCCAGCAAGTACAGTGTTGGACTGAAGAGGAGCTACTTTTCTTGTAAGGTTCCTAAGCAGAGTTGAACTACATATGGTCCGTGTGTGTAGGAAGCACAGTTCTTTTGTTCTGAGCAAGCTCACTGTTTGAACCCTATAGGAAACACAGTAGACAAGAAGAGTGCTCCATTCTCCAAAGCAGAGTGTGTTTCTTGTAAGGCGAGCTAGCGTTTGTTTCCCAGTCCAAAATGGAGTTGAATCCCATGCAGTTTCTGGTACTATGAGCAAGAGTTGTTTTCTGGTAAGGAAAGTCACTATTGCGCTGCCATTGCCATACACAGGACAAATAGCCCTGGCGTCTGTTGCCAGCAAGTACAGTGTATTGGACTGAAGAGGATCTACTGTTCTTGTCAGGTTCCTAAGCAGACTTGAACTAGATATGGCTGTGTGTGAAGGAAGCACAATTTTTTTTGTTCTGAGCAAGCTCACTGTTTGGACCCGATAGGAAACACAGTAGAGTAAAAGAGTGCTCTTTTCTCAAAAGCAGACTGTGTTTCTTGTAAGGCGAGCTAGCGTTTGTTTCCTAGTCCTAAATGGAGTTGAATCACATGCAGTTTCTGGTCCCACGAGCAAGATTGTTTTGTTGAAAGGAAAGTCCCTATTGTGCTCCCATTGCCATACACAGTGCAAATAGCACTCCTGTCTGTTCCTAGCAAGTACAGTGTATTGGACTGAAGAGGAGCTACTGTTCTTCGCAGTTTCTTAAGCAGAGTTGAACTAGATATGGCCCGTGTGTGTAGGAAGCACAGTTCTTTTGTTCTGAGCAAGCTCACTGTTCTGGCCCTATTGGAAACACAGTAGAGTAGAAGAGTGTTCTTTTCTCAAAAGCAGACTGTGTTTCTTGTAAGGCGAGCTAGCGTTTGTTTCCTAGTCCTAAATGGAGTTGAATCACATGCAGTTTCTGGTCCCACGATCAATTTTTGTTTTCTGGTAAGGAGAGTCACTATTGCGCTCCCATTGCCATACACAATGCAAATAGCACTCGCATGATCCCAGCAAGTACAGTGTATCGGACTGAAGAGGAGCTACTGTTCTTGTCAGATTCCTAAGCAGAGTTGAACTAGATATGGCCCATGTGTGTAGGAAGCACAGTTCTTTTGTACTGAGCATGCTCACCGTTCTCGCCCTATGGGAAACACAGTAGAGTAGAAGAGTGCTCTTTTCTCAAAAGCAGAGTGTGTTTCTTGTAAGGCGAGCTAGAGTTTGTTTCCCAGTCCTAAATGGAGTTGAATCACATGCAGTTTTTTTCCTACGAGCAAGAGTTGTTTTCTGGTAAGACGAGTCACTATTGGGCTCCCATTGCCATACACAGTGCAAATAGCACTCGCGTCTGTGCCCAGCAAGTACAGTGTATGGGACTGAATAGGATCTACTGTTCTTTTCAGTTTCCTAAGCAGAGGTGAACTAGATATCGCCCATGTGTGTAGGAAGCACAGTTCTTTTGTTCTGAGCAAGCTCACTGTTCGGACCCCATAGGAAACACAGTAGAGTATACAGGTGCTCTTTTCTCAAAAGCAGAGTGTGTTTCATGTAAGGCGAGGCAGCGTTTGTTTCCCAGTCATAAATGGAGTTGAATCCCATGCAGTTTCTGGTCCTACGAGCAAGAGTTGTTTTCTGGTAAGGAAAGTCACTATTGCGCTCCCATTGCCATACACAGTGCAAATAGCACTCGCGTCTGTTCCCAGCAAGTACAGTGTATTGGACTGAAGAGGAGCTACTGTTCTTCTCAGTTTCCTAAGCAGAGTTGAACAAGATATGGCCCGTGAGTGTAGGAAGCACAGTTCTTTTGTTCTGAGCAAGCTCATTGTTCAGAACCCATAGGAAACACAGTAGAGTAGAAGAGTGCTCTTTTCTCTAAAGCAGAGTGTGTTTCTTGTAAGGCAAGCTAGTGTTTGTTTCCTAGTCCTAAATGGAGTTGAATCACATGCAGTTTCTGGTCCTACGAACAAGAGTTGTTTTCTGGTAAGGAAAGTCACTATTGTGCTCCCATTGCCATACACAGTGCAAATAGCTCTCGCATCTGTTCCAAGCAAGTACAGTGTTGGACTGAAGAGGAGCTACTGTTCTTGTCAGGTTCCTAAGCAGAGTTGAACTACATTTGGTCCATGTGTGTAGGAAGCACAGTTCTTTTGTTCTGAGCAAGCTCACTGTTTGGACCCCATAGGAAACACAGTAGACTAGAAGATTGCTCTTTTCTCTAAAGCAGAGTGTGTTTCTTGTAAGGTTAGCTAGCATTTGTTTCCCAGTCCTAAATGGAGTTGAATCCCATGCAGTTTCTGGTACTATGAGCTAGAGTTGTTTTCTGGTAAGGAAAGTCACTATGGCGCTCCCATTGCCATACACAGTGCAAATAGCACTCGCGTCTGTTCCCAGCAAGTACAGTGTATCGGACTGAAGAAGAGCTACTGTTCTTGTCAGTTTCCTAAGCAGAGTTGAACTAGATATGGCCCGTGTGTAGGAAGCACAGTTCTTTTGTTCTAAGCAAGCTCATTGTTCGGAACCCATAGGAAACACAGTAGAGTAGAAGAGCGCTCTTTTCTCTAAAGCAGAGTGTGTTTCTCGTAAGGCAAGTTAGCGTTTGTTTCCTAGTCCTAAATGGAGTTGAATCACATGGAGTTTCTGGTCCTACGAACAAGAGTTGTTTTCTGGTAAGGAAAGTCACTATTGCGCTCCCATTGCCATACACAGTGCAAATAGCACTCCCGTCTGTTCCCAGCAAGTACAGTGTATCGGACTGAAGAGGAGCTACTGTTCTTTTCAGGTTCCTAAGCAGAGTTGAACTAGATATGGCCCGTGTGTGTAGGAATCACAGTTATTATGTTCTGAGCAAGCTCACTGTTCTGGCTCTATAGGAAACACAGTAGAGTAGAACAGTGCTCTTTTCTCAAAAGCAGAGTGTGTTTCTTGTAAGGCAAGCTAGCGTTTTTTTCCCAGTCCTAAATGGAGTTGAATCCCATGCAGTTTCTGGTCCTACGAGCAAGAGTTGTTTTCTGGTAAGGAAAGTCACTATTGTGCTCCCATTTCCATACACAGTGCAATTGCACTCTCGTCTGATCCCAGCAAGTACAGTGTATCGGACTGAAGAGGAGCTACTGTTCTGGTCAGTTTCCCAAGCAGAGTTGAACTAGATATGGCCCGTGTGTGTAGGAAGCACAGTTCTTTTGTACTGAGCAAGCTCACCGTTCTGGCCCTATGGGAAACACAGTAGAGTAGAAGAGTGCTCTTTTCTCAAAAGCAGAGTGTGTTTCTTGTAAGGCGAGCTAGAGTTTGTTTCCCAGTCCTAAATGGAGTTGAATCACATGCAGTTTTTTTCCTACGAGCAAGAGTTGTTTTCTCGTAAGAAGATTCACTTTTTCGCTCCCATTGTCATACACAGGGCAAACAGCACTGGCGTCTGTTCCCAGCAAGTACAGTGTATTGGACTGAAGAAGATCTCCTGTTCTTGTCAGTTACCTAAGCAGAATTGAAATAGATATGGCCTGTGTGTGTAGTCAGCACAGTTCTTTTGTTCTGAGGAAGCTCACTGTACTGGCCCTATAAAAAGCACAGTAGAGTAGAAGAGTGCTCTTTTCTCAAAAGCAAAGTGTGTTTCTTGTAAGGCGAGCCACCGTTTTTTTCCCAGTCCTAAATGGAGTTGAATCACATGCAGTTTTTGGTCCTAAAAGGATGAGTTGCTTTCTGGTAAGAAAAGTCACTATTGCGCTTCCATTGTCATACACAGGGCAAATAGCAATGGCGTTTGTTCCTAGCATGTGCAGTGTATTGGACTGAAGAGCATCTACTGTTCTTGTCAGGTTCCCAAGCAGAGTTGAACTAGATATGGCCCGTGTGTGTAGGAAGCACTGTTCTTTTGTTCTGAGCTAGCTCACTGTTCTGGCCCTATAGGAAACACAGTAGAGTAGAAGAGTGCTCTTTTCTCAAAAGAAGAGTGTGTATCTTGTAAGGCGAGCTAGCGTTTGTTTCCCAGTCCTAAATGGAGTTGAATCCCATGCAGTTTCTGGTCCTACGAGCAAGAGTTGTTTTCTGGTAAGAAGAGTCACTATTGCGCTCCCATTGTCATACACAGGGCAAATAGCACTGGCGTCTGTTCCTAGCAAGTACAGTGTATTGGACTGAAGAGGATCTACTGTTCTGTCAGTTTCCTTAGAAGAATTGAAATAGATATGGCCTATGTGTGTAGTCAGCACATTTCTTTTGTTCTGAGCAAGCTCACTGTTCTGGCCCTATATGAAACACAGTAGAGTAGAAGAGTGCTCTTTTCTCAAAAGCAGATTGTTTTCCTGGAAAGGCGAGCTAGCGTTTGTTTCCCAGTCCTAAATGGAGTGGAATTACATGCAGTTTTTGGTTCTATGAGCAAGAGTTATTTTCTGGTAAGGAAAGTCACTATTGCGCTCCCATTGCCATACAGAGTGCAAATAGCACTCGCGTCTGTTCCCAGCAAGTATAGTGTATTGAACTGAAGAGGAGCTACTGTTCTTGTCAGTTTCCTAAGCAGAGTTGAACTAGATATGGCCCGTGTGTGTAGGAAGCACAGTTCTTTTGTTCTGAGCAAGCTCACTGTTCTGGCTCTATAGGAAACACAGTAGAGAAGAAGAGTGCTCTTTTCTCAAAAGCAGAGTGTTTTTCTTGTAAGGTGAGTTAGCGTTGGTTTCCCAGTCCTAAATGGAGTTTAATCACATGCAGTTTCTGGTCCTACGAGCAAGAGTTGTTTTCTGGTAAGAAGAGACACTATTGTGTTCCCATTGCCATACACTGTGCAAATAGCACTCGCGTCTGTTCCCCGCAAGTACAGTGTATTGGACTGAAAAGGAGCTACTGTTCTTGTCAGTTTCCTAATCAGAGTTGAACTAGATATGGCCCATGTGTGTAGGAAGCACAGTTCTTTTGTTCTGAGCAAGCTCACTGTTCTGGCCCCCTAGGAAACACAGTGGAATAGAAGAGTGGTCTTTTCTCAAAAGCAGAGTGTGTTTCTTGTAAGGCGAGCTAGTGTTTGTTTCCCAGTCCTAAACGGAGTTGAATCACATGCAGTTTCTGTTCCAACGAGCAAGAGTTGTTTTCTGGTAAGAAGAGTCACTCTTGCGCTCCCATTGCCATACACAGTGCAAATAGCACTGTTGTCTGTTCCCAGCAAGTATAGTGTATTGGACTGAAGAGAAGCTACTGTTCTTGTCAGTTTCCTAAGCAGAGTTGAACTAGATATGGCCCGTGTGTGTAGGAAGCACAATTCTTTTGTTCTGAGCAAGGTCACTGTTCTGGCCCCCTAGGAAACACAGTGGAATAGAAGAGTGGTCTTTTCTCAAAAGCAGAGTGTGTTTCTTGTAAGGCGAGCTAGTGTTTGTTTCCCAGTCCTAAACGGAGTTGAATCACATGCAGTTTCTGTTCCAACGAGCAAGAGTTGTTTTCTGGTAAGAAGAGTCACTCTTGCGCTCCCATTGCCATACACAGTGCAAATAGCACTGTTGTCTGTTCCCAGCAAGTATAGTGTATTGGACTGAAGAGAAGCTACTGTTCTTGTCAGTTTCCTAAGCAGAGTTGAACTAGATATGGCCCGTGTGTGTAGGAAGCACAGTTCTTTTGTTCTGAGCAAGCTCACTGTTCTGGCCCTATATGAAACACAGTAGAATAGAAGAGTGCTCTTTTCTCAAAAGCAGAGGGTGTTTCTTGTAAGGCGAGCTGGTGCTTGTTTCCCAGTCCTAAACGGAGTTGAATCAAATGCAGTTTCTGTTCCTACGAGCAAGAGTTGTTTTCTGGTAAGAAGAGTCACTCTTGCGCTCCCATTGCCACACAGTGCAAATAGCACTGGCGTCTGTTCCCAGCAAGCACAGTGTATTGGACTGAAGAGAAGCTACTGTTCTTGTCAGTTTCCTAAGCAGAGTTGAACTAGATATGGCCCGTGTGTGTAGGAAGCACAGTTCTTTTGTTCTGAGCAAGCTCACTGTTCTGGCCCTATAGGAAACACAGTAGAATAGAAGAGAGCTCTTTTCTCAAAAGCAGAGTGTGTTTCTTGTAAGGCGAGCTAGTTTTTGTTTCCCAGTCCTAAACGGAGTTGAATCCCATGCAGTTTCTGGTCCTACGAGCAAGAGTTGTTTTCAGGTAAGAAGAGTCAATATTGCGCTGCCATTGCCATACACAGGACAAATAGCACTCACGTCTGTTCCCAAAAAGGACAGTGTATTGGACTGAAGAGGATCTACTATTCTTGTCAGGTTCCTAAGCAGAATTGAACTAGATATGGCCCGTGTGCAGGAAGCACAGTTCTTTTGTTCTGAGCAACCTCACTGTTCTGGCCCTATAGGAAACACAGTAGAGTAGAAGAATACTCTTTTCTCTAAAGCAGAGTGTGTTTCTTGTAAGGCGAGCTAGCGTTTGTTTCCCCATCCTAAATGGAGTTGCATCCCATGCAGTTTCTGGTCCTACGAGCAAGAGTTGTTTTATGGTAAGAAGAGCCACTATTGCGCTGCCATTGCCATACACAGGACAAATAGCACTGTTGTCTGTTCCCAGCAGTACAGTGTATTGGACTGAAGAGGATCTATTGTTCTTGTCAGGTTCCTATGCAGAATTGAACTAGGTATGGAGGTGTGTGTAGGAAGCACGGTTTTTTTGTTCTGAGCAAGCTCACTCTTTGGAACCCATAGGAAACACAGTAGAGTAGAAGAGTGCTCTTTTCTCTAAAGCAGAGTGTGTTTCTTGTAAGGCGAGCTAGCGTTTCTTTCCCAGTCCTAAATGGAGTTGAATCCCATGCAGTTTCTGGTACTACGAGCAAGAGTTGTTTTCTGGTAAGAAGAGTCACTATAGCGCTGCCATTGCCATACACAGGACAAATAGCACTCGCGTCTGTTCGCAGCAAGTACAGTGTATTGGACTGAAGAGGATCTACTGTTCTTGTCAGGTTCCTAAGCAGACATGAGCTAGATATGGCCGTGTGTGTAGGAAGCACAGTTTTTTTTGTTCAGAGCAAGCTCACTGTTCGGACCACGTAGGAAATACAGTAGAGTAGAAGAGTGCTCTTTTCTCAAAAGCAGAGTGTGTTTATTGTAAGGCGAGCTAGCCTTTGTTTCCCAGTACTAAATGGAGTTGAATCACATGCAGTTTCTGGTCCTACGAGCAAGAGTTGTCTTCTGGTAAGGAAAGTCACTATTGCGCTCCCATTGCCATACACAGTGCAAATAGCACATGCGTCTGTTCCCAGCAAGTACAGTGTATCAGACTGAAGAGGAGCTACTGTTCTTGTCAGTTTCCTAAGCAGAGTTGAACTAGATATGGCCCGTGTGTAGGAAGCACAGTTCTTTTGTTCTGAGCAAGCTCACTCTTCTGGCTCTATAGGAAACACAGTAGAATAGAAGAGTGCTCTTTTCTCAAAAGCAGAGTGTGTTTCTTGTAAGGCGAGCTAGTGTTTGTTTCCCAGCCCTAAACGGAGTTGAATCCCATGCAGTTTCTGGTCCTACGAGCAAGAGTTGTTTTCTGGTAAGAAGAGTCAATATTGTGCTGCCATTGCCATACACAGGACAAATAGCACTCACGTCTGTTCCCAGAAAGTACAGTGTATTGGACTGAAGAGGATCTATTGTTCTTGTCAGGTTCCTATGCAGAATTGAACTAGGTATGGAGGTGTGTGTAGGAAGCACGGTTTTTTTGTTCTGAGCAAGCTCACTGTTTGGACCCCATAGGAAACACAGTAGAGTAGAAGAGTGCTCTTTTCTCTAAAGCAGAGTGTGTTTCTTGTAAGGCGAGCTAGCGTTTGTTTCACAGTCCTAAATGGAGTTGAATCCCATGCAGTTTCTGGTACTACGATCAAGAGTTGTTTTCTGGTAAGGAGAGTCACTATAGCGCTGCCATTGCCATACATAGGACAAATAGCACTCGCGTCTGTTCGCAGCAAGTACAGTGTATTGGACTGAAGAGGATTTGCTGTTCTTGTCAGGTTCCTAAGCAGACATGAACTAGATATGGCCGTGTGTGTAGGAAGCACAGTTTTTGTTGTTCTGAGCAAGCTCACTGTTCGGACCCCATAGGAAACACAGTAGAGTAGAAGAGTGCTCTTTTCTCTAAAGCAGAGTGTGTTTCTTGTAAGGCGAGCTAGCGTTTGTTTCCCAGTCCTAAATGGAGTTGAATCACATGCAGTTTCTGGTCCTTCGAGCATAGTTGTCTTCTGGTAAGGAAAGTCACTATTGCGCTCCCATTGCCATACACAGTGCAAATAGCACATGCGTCTGTTCCCAGCAAGTACAGTGTATTGGACTGAAGAGGAGCTACTGTTCTTGTTAGTTTCCTAAGCACAGTTGAACTAGATATGGCCCGTGTGTAGGAAGCACAGTTCTTTTGTTCTGAGCAAGCTCATTGTTTGGACCCCATAGGAAACACAGTAGAGTAGAAGAGTGCTGTTTTCTCAAAAGCAGATGTTTTTCATGTAAGGCGAGCTAGCAATTGTTTCCCAGTCCTAAATGGAGTTGAATCACATGCAGTTTCTGGTCCTACGAGCAAGAGTAGTTTTCTGGTAAGGAAAGTCACTATTGTGCTCCCATTGCCATCCACAGTGCAAATAGCATTGGCGTCTGTTCCCAGCAAGTACTCTGTATCGGACTGAAGAGGAGAAACTGTTCTTGTCAGTTTCCTAAGCAGAGTTGAACTAGATATGGCCCGTGTGTAGGGAGCACAGTTCTTTTGTTCTGAGCAAGCTCACTGTTCTGGCCCTATAGGAAACAGAGTAGAGTAGAAGAGTGCTCTTTTCTCTAAAGCAGAGTGTGTTTCATGGAAGGCGAGCTAGCGTTTGTTTTCCAGTCCTTAATATAGTTGAATCCCATGCAGTTTCTGGTCCTACGAGCAAGAGTTGTTTTCTGGTAAGGAAAGTCACTATTGCGCTCCCATTGCCATACACAGGACAAATAGCACTGGCATCTTTTCTCAGCTAGTACAGTGTATTGGACTGAATAGGAGCTACTGTTCTTGTCAGTTTCCTAGGCAGAGTTGAACAAGATATGGTCGGTGTGTGTAGGAAGCACAGTTCTTTTGTTCTGAGCAGGCTCACTGTTTGGACCCCATAGGAAACACAGTAGAGTAGAAGAGTGCTCTTTTCTCAAAAGCAGAGTGTGTTTCTTGTAAGGAGATCTAGCGTTTGTTTCACAGTCCTAAAGGGAGTGGAATCACATGCAGTTTCTGGTCCTACGAGCAAGAGTTGCTTTCTGGTAAGGAAAGTCACTATTGCGCTCCCCTTGCCATACACAGTGCAAATAGCTCTCGCGTCTGTTGCCAGCAAGTACAGTGTATCGGACTGAAGTGGAGCTACTGTTTTTGTCAGTTTCCTAAGCAGAGTTGAACTAGATATGGCCCGTGTGTGTAGGAAGAACAGTTCTTATGTTCTGAGCAAGCTCACTGTTCTGGCTCTATAGGAAACACAGTAGAGTAGAAGAGTGCTCTTTTCTCAAAAGCATAGTGTGTTTTTGTAAGGCGAGCTAGCGTTTGTTTACTAGTCCTAAATGGAGTTGAATGACATTCAGTTTCTGGTCCTACGAGCAAGAGTTGTTTTCTGGTAAGGAAAGTCACTATTGCGCTCCCATTGCCCTACACAAGGCAAATAGCACTCTCGTCTTTTTCCCAGCAAGTACAGTGTATTGGTCTGAATAGGAGCTACTGTTCTTGTCAGTTTCCTAAGCAGAGTTGAACTAGATATGGTACGTGTGTGTAGGAAGCACAGTTCTTTTGTTCTGAGCAAGCTCACTGTTTGGACCCCAAAGGAAACACAGTAGAGTAGAAGAGTGCTCTTTTCTCTAAAGCAGAGTGTGTTTATTGTAAGTCGAGCTAGCGTTTGTTTCCCAGTCCTAAATGGAGTGGAATCACATGCAGTTTTCTGTCCTACGAGCAAGAGTTGTTTTCTGGTAAGAAGAGTCACTATTGCGCTGCCATTGACATACACAGGACAAATAGCACTGGCGTCTTTTCCCAGCAAGTACAGTGTATTGGACTGAAGAGGATCTACTGTTCTTGTTAGGTTCCTAAGCAGAGTTGAACTAGATATGGCCCGTGTGTGTAGGAAGCACAGTTTTTTTGTTCTGAGCAAGCTCACTTTTCGGAACACTTAGGAAACACAGTAGAGTAGAAGACTGCTCTTTTCTCAAAAGCAGAGTGTGTTTCTTGGAAGGCAAGATAGCGTTTGTTTCCCAGTCCTAAATGGAGTTGAGTCACATGCAGTTTTTTGTCCTACGACCAAGAGTTTTTTTTCTGGTAAGATGAGATACTATTGTTCTCCAATTGCCATACACAGTGCAAATATTACTCGTGTCTGTTCCCCTCAATTACAGTTTATTGGACTGAAGAGGATCTACTGTTCTTGTGAGTTTCCTAAGCAGAGTTGAACTAGGTATAGCCCGTGTGTAGGAAGCACAGTTCTTTTGTTCTGAGCAAGCTCATTGTTTGGACCCCATAGGAAACACAGTAGAATAGAAGAGTGCTCTTTTCTCAAAAGCAGAGTGTGTTTCATGTAAGGCGAGCTAGCATTTGTTTCCCAGTCAGAAATGGAGTTGAATCACATGCAGTTTCTGGTCCTACGAGCAAGAGTTGTTTTCTGGTAAGGAAAGTCACTATTGTGCTCCCATTGCCATCCACAGTGCAAATAGCACTGGCGTCTGTTCCCAGCAAGTACAGTGTATCGGACTAAAGAGGAGAAACTGTTCTTGTCAGTTTCCTAAGCAGAGTTGAACTAGATATGGCCCGTGTGTAGGAAGCACAGTTCTTTTGTTCTGAGCAAGCTAACTGTTCTGGCCCTATAGGAAACAGAGTAGAGTAGAAGAGTGCTCTTTTCTCTAAAGCAGAGTGTGTTTCTTGGAAGGCGAGCTAGCGTTTGTTTCCCAGTCCTAAATATAGTGAATCCCATGCAGTTTCTGGTCCTACGAACAAAAGTTGTTTTCTGGTAAGGAAAGTCACTATTGTGCTCCCATTGCCATACACAGGACAAATAGCACTGGCGTCTTTTCCCAGCAAGTACAGTATATTGGACGGAAGAGGATCTACTGTTATTGTCAGCTTCCTAAGCAGACTTGAACTAGATATGGCCTGTGTGTGTAGGAAGCACAGTTTTTTTGTTCTGAGCAAGGTCACTTTTCGGAACCCATAGGAAACACAGTAGAGTAGAAGAGTGTTCTTTTCTCAAAAGCAGAGTGTGTTTCTTGTAAGGCAAGCTAGCGTTTGTTTCCCAGTCCTAAAAGGAGTTGAATCACATGCAGTTTCTGGTCCTACGAGCAAGAGTTATCTTCTGGTAAGGAAAGTCACTATTGCGCTCCCATTGCCATACAAAGTGCAAATAGCACATGCGTCTGTTCCCAGCAATTACAGTGTATCGGACTGAAGAGGAGCTACTGTTCTTCTCAGTTTCCTAAGCAGAGTTGAACTAGATATGGCCCGTGTGTGTAGGAAGCACAGTTCTTATGTTCTGAGCAAGCTCACTGTTCTGTCCCTATAGGAAACACAGTAGAGTAGAAGAGTGCTCTTTTCTCTAAAGCATAGTGTGTTTCTTGGAAGGCGAGATAGTGTTTTTTTCCCAGTCCTAAATGGAGTTGAGTCACATGCAGTTTTTTGTCCAACGACCAAGAGTTGTTTTCTGGTAAGACGAGACACTATTGTTCTCCAATTGCCATACACAGTGCAAATATTACTCGTGTCTGTTCCCCTCAAGTACAGTTTATTGGACTGAAGAGGATCTACAGTTCTTGTCAGTTTCCTAAGCAGAGTTGAACTAGATATGGCCCGTGTGTAGGAAGCACAGTTCTTTTGTTCTGAGCAAGCTCACTGTTCTGGCCCTATAGGAAACACAGTAGAGTAGAAGAGTGCTCTTTTCTCTAAAGCAGAGTGTGTTTCTTGTAAGGCGAGCGAGCGTTTGTTTCCCAGTCCTAAATGGAGTGGAATCACATGCAGTTTCTGTTCCTACGAGCAAGAGTAGTTTTCTGGTAAGGAAAGTCACTATTGCGCACCCCTTGCCATACACAGTGCAAATAGCTCTCGTGTCTGTTCCCAGCAAGTACAGTGTATCGGACTGAAGAGGAGCTACTGTTCTTGTCAGTTTCCTAAGCAGAGTTGAACTAGATATGGCCCGTGTGTGTAGGAAGAACAGTTCTTATGTTCTGAGCAAGCTCACTGTTCTGGCTCTATAGGAAACACAGTAGAGTAGAAGAGTGCTCTTTTCTCAAAAGAAGAGTGTGTTTTTGTAAGGCGAGCTAGCGTTTGTTTCCTAGTCCTAAATGGAGTTGAATCACATGCAGTTTCTGGTCCTAGGAACAAGAGTTGTTTTCTGGTAAGGAAAGTCACTATTGCCCTCCCATTGCCCTACACAGTGCAAATAGCACTCGCGTCTGTTCACAGCAAGTACAGTGTATTGGACTGAATAGGTGCTACTGTTCTTGTCAGTTTCCTAAGAAGAGTTGAACTAGATATGATCCGTGCGTGTAGGAAGCACAGTTCTTTTGTTCTGAGCAAGCTCACTGTTTGGACCCCATAGGAAACACAGTAGTGTAGAAGAGTGCTCTTTTCTCTAAAGCAGAGTGTGTTTCTTGTAAGGCGAGCTAGCGTTTATTTTGCAGTCCTAAATGTAGTTGAATCCCATGCAATTTCTGGTACTACGAGCAAGAGTTGTTTTCTGGTAAGAAGAGTCACTATTGCGCTGCCATTGCCATACACAGGACAAATAGCACTGGCGTCTGTTCACAGCAAGTACAGTGTATTGGACTGAAGAGGATCTACTGTTATTGTCAGGTTCCTAAGCAGACATGAACTAGATATGGCCGTGTGTGTAGGAAGCACAGTTTTTTTGTTCTGAGCAAGCTCATAGTTCGGAACACATAGGAAACAACGTAGAGTAGAAGAGTGCTCTTTTCTCAAAAGCAGAGTGTGTTTCTTGTAAGGCGAGCTAGCATTTTTTTCCCAGTCCTAAATGGCGTTGAATCACATGCAGTTGTGGTCCTACGAGCAAGAGTTGTTTTCTGGTAAGGAAAGTCACTATTGCACTCTCATTGCCATACACAGTGCAAATAGCACTCGCGTCTGTTCCCAGCAAGTACTGTGTATTGGACTGAAGAGAAGCTACTGTTCTTGTCATTTTCCTAAGAAGAGTTGAACTACATATGGTCCGTGTGTATAGGAAGCACAGTTCTTTTGTTCTGAGTAATCTCAGTGTTTGGACTGCATAGGAAACACAGAAGAGTAGAAGAGTGCTCTTTTCTCAAAAGTAGAGTGTGTTTTTGTAAGGCGAGCTAGAGTTTGTTTAACAGTCCTAAATGGAGTTGAGTCACATGCAGTTTTTTGTCCTACGAGCAAGAGTTGTTTTCTGGTAAGACGAGTCAGTATTGTGCTCCAATTGCCATACACAGTGCAAATAGCATCGCGTCTGTTCTCAGCAGGTACAGTGTATTGGACTGAAGAGGAGCTACTGTTCTTGTCAGGTTCCTAAGCAGACTTGAACTAGACATGTCCCGTGTGTGTAGGAAGCACAGTTATTATGTTCTGAGCAAGCTCACTGTTCTGGCCCTTTTGGAAACACAGTAGAGTAGAAGAGTGCTCTTTTCTCTAAAGCAGAGTGTGTTTCTTGTAAGGCGAGCTAGCGTTTGTTTCCCAGTCCTAAATGTAGTGGAATCACATGTAGTTTCTGGTCCTACGAGCAAGAGTTGTTTTCTGGTAAGGAAAGTCACTATTGCGTTCCCATTGACATAAACAGTGCAAATAGCACAAGCGTCTGTTCCCAGCAAGTACAGTGTATCGGACTGAAGAGGAGCTACTATTCTTGTCAGTTTCATAAGCAGAGTTGAACTAGATATGGCCCGTGTGTGTAGCAAGCACAGTTCTTTTGTTCTGAGCAAGCTCACTCTTCTGGCCCTATAGGAAACACAGTAGAGTAGAAGAGTGCTCTTTTCTGTAAAGCAGAGTGTGTTTCTTGCAAGGCGAGGTAGCGTTTGTTTCCTAGTCCTAAATGGAGTTGAATCACATGCAGTTTCTGGTCCTACGAGCAAGAGTTATCTTCTGGTAAGGAAAGTCACTATTGCGCTCCCATTGACATACACAGTGCAAATAGCACATGCGTCTGTTCCTAGCAAGTACAGTGTATCGGACTGAAGAGGAGCTACTGTTCTTCTCAGTTTCCTAAGCAGAGTTGAACTAGATATGGCCCGTGTGTGTAGGAAGCACAGTTCTTATGTTCTGAGCAAGCTCAATGTTCTGGCCCTATAGGAAACACAGTAGAGTAGAAGAGTGCTCTTTTCTCTAAAGCAGAGTGTGTTTCTTGTAAGGCAAGCTAGCGTTTGTTTCCCAGTCCTAAAGGGAGTGGAATCACATGCAGTTTCTGGTCCTAGGAACAAGAGTTGTTTTCTGGTAAGGAAAGTCACTATTGTGCTCCCCTTGCCATACACAGTGCAAATAGCTCTCCTGTCTGTTCCCAGCAAGTACAGTGTTTCGGACTGAAGTGGAGCTACTGTTCTTGTCAGTTTCCTAAGCAGAGTTGAACTAGATATGGCCCGTGTGTGTAGGAAGCACAGTTCTTTTGTTCTGAGCAAGCTCACTGTTCTGGCCCTATAGGAAACACAGTAGAGTAGAAGAGTGCTCTTTTCTCAAAAGCAGAGTGTGTTTCTTGTAAAGCGAGCAAGAGTTTGTTTCCCAGTCCTAAATGGAGTTGAATCACATGCAGTTTCTTGTCCTACGAGCAAGAGTTGTTTTCTGGTAAGAAGAGTCACTATTGCGCTGCCATTGCCATACACAGGACAAATAGCACTGGCGTCTTTTCCCAGCAAGTACAGTATATTGGACGGAAGAGGATCTACTGTTATTGTCAGCTTCCTAAGCAGACTTGAACTAGATATGGCCTGTGTGTGTAGGAAGCACAGTTTTTTTGTTCTGAGCAAGGTCACTTTTCGGAACCCATAGGAAACACAGTAGAGTAGAAGAGTGTTCTTTTCTCAAAAGCAGAGTGTGTTTCTTGTAAGGCAAGCTAGCGTTTGTTTCCCAGTCCTAAAAGGAGTTGAATCACATGCAGTTTCTGGTCCTACGAGCAAGAGTTATCTTCTGGTAAGGAAAGTCACTATTGCGCTCCCATTGCCATACAAAGTGCAAATAGCACATGCGTCTGTTCCCAGCAATTACAGTGTATCGGACTGAAGAGGAGCTACTGTTCTTCTCAGTTTCCTAAGCAGAGTTGAACTAGATATGGCCCGTGTGTGTAGGAAGCACAGTTCTTATGTTCTGAGCAAGCTCACTGTTCTGTCCCTATAGGAAACACAGTAGAGTAGAAGAGTGCTCTTTTCTCTAAAGCATAGTGTGTTTCTTGGAAGGCGAGATAGTGTTTTTTTCCCAGTCCTAAATGGAGTTGAGTCACATGCAGTTTTTTGTCCAACGACCAAGAGTTGTTTTCTGGTAAGACGAGACACTATTGTTCTCCAATTGCCATACACAGTGCAAATATTACTCGTGTCTGTTCCCCTCAAGTACAGTTTATTGGACTGAAGAGGATCTACAGTTCTTGTCAGTTTCCTAAGCAGAGTTGAACTAGATATGGCCCGTGTGTAGGAAGCACAGTTCTTTTGTTCTGAGCAAGCTCACTGTTCTGGCCCTATAGGAAACACAGTAGAGTAGAAGAGTGCTCTTTTCTCTAAAGCAGAGTGTGTTTCTTGTAAGGCGAGCGAGCGTTTGTTTCCCAGTCCTAAATGGAGTGGAATCACATGCAGTTTCTGTTCCTACGAGCAAGAGTAGTTTTCTGGTAAGGAAAGTCACTATTGCGCACCCCTTGCCATACACAGTGCAAATAGCTCTCGTGTCTGTTCCCAGCAAGTACAGTGTATCGGACTGAAGAGGAGCTACTGTTCTTGTCAGTTTCCTAAGCAGAGTTGAACTAGATATGGCCCGTGTGTGTAGGAAGAACAGTTCTTATGTTCTGAGCAAGCTCACTGTTCTGGCTCTATAGGAAACACAGTAGAGTAGAAGAGTGCTCTTTTCTCAAAAGAAGAGTGTGTTTTTGTAAGGCGAGCTAGTGTTTGTTTCCTAGTCCTAAATGGAGTTGAATCACATGCAGTTTCTGGTCCTAGGAACAAGAGTTGTTTTCTGGTAAGGAAAGTCACTATTGCCCTCCCATTGCCCTACACAGTGCAAATAGCACTCGCGTCTGTTCACAGCAAGTACAGTGTATTGGACTGAATAGGTGCTACTGTTCTTGTCAGTTTCCTAAGAAGAGTTGAACTAGATATGATCCGTGCGTGTAGGAAGCACAGTTCTTTTGTTCTGAGCAAGCTCACTGTTTGGACCCCATAGGAAACACAGTAGTGTAGAAGAGTGCTCTTTTCTCTAAAGCAGAGTGTGTTTCTTGTAAGGCGAGCTAGCGTTTATTTTGCAGTCCTAAATGTAGTTGAATCCCATGCAATTTCTGGTACTACGAGCAAGAGTTGTTTTCTGGTAAGAAGAGTCACTATTGCGCTGCCATTGCCATACACAGGACAAATAGCACTGGCGTCTGTTCACAGCAAGTACAGTGTATTGGATTGAAGAGGATCTACTGTTATTGTCAGGTTCCTAAGCAGACATGAACTAGATATGGCCGTGTGTGTAGGAAGCACAGTTTTTTTGTTCTGAGCAAGCTCATAGTTCGGAACACATAGGAAACAACGTAGAGTAGAAGAGTGCTCTTTTCTCAAAAGCAGAGTGTGTTTCTTGTAAGGCGAGCTAGCATTTTTTTCCCAGTCCTAAATGGCGTTGAATCACATGCAGTTGTGGTCCTACGAGCAAGAGTTGTTTTCTGGTAAGGAAAGTCACTATTGCACTCTCATTGCCATACACAGTGCAAATAGCACTCGCGTCTGTTCCCAGCAAGTACTGTGTATTGGACTGAAGAGAAGCTACTGTTCTTGTCATTTTCCTAAGAAGAGTTGAACTACATATGGTCCGTGTGTATAGGAAGCACAGTTCTTTTGTTCTGAGTAATCTCAGTGTTTGGACTGCATAGGAAACACAGAAGAGTAGAAGAGTGCTCTTTTCTCAAAAGTAGAGTGTGTTTTTGTAAGGCGAGCTAGAGTTTGTTTAACAGTCCTAAATGGAGTTGAGTCACATGCAGTTTTTTGTCCTACGAGCAAGAGTTGTTTTCTGGTAAGACGAGTCAGTATTGTGCTCCAATTGCCATACACAGTGCAAATAGCATCGCGTCTGTTCTCAGCAGGTACAGTGTATTGGACTGAAGAGGAGCTACTGTTCTTGTCAGGTTCCTAAGCAGACTTGAACTAGACATGTCCCGTGTGTGTAGGAAGCACAGTTATTATGTTCTGAGCAAGCTCACTGTTCTGGCCCTATTGGAAACACAGTAGAGTAGAAGAGTGCTCTTTTCTCTAAAGCAGAGTGTGTTTCTTGTAAGGCGAGCTAGCGTTTGTTTCCCAGTCCTAAATGTAGTGGAATCACATGTAGTTTCTGGTCCTACGAGCAAGAGTTGTTTTCTGGTAAGGAAAGTCACTATTGCGTTCCCATTGACATAAACAGTGCAAATAGCACAAGCGTCTGTTCCCAGCAAGTACAGTGTATCGGACTGAAGAGGAGCTACTATTCTTGTCAGTTTCATAAGCAGAGTTGAACTAGATATGGCCCGTGTGTGTAGCAAGCACAGTTCTTTTGTTCTGAGCAAGCTCACTCTTCTGGCCCTATAGGAAACACAGTAGAGTAGAAGAGTGCTCTTTTCTGTAAAGCAGAGTGTGTTTCTTGCAAGGCGAGGTAGCGTTTGTTTCCTAGTCCTAAATGGAGTTGAATCACATGCAGTTTCTGGTCCTACGAGCAAGAGTTATCTTCTGGTAAGGAAAGTCACTATTGCGCTCCCATTGACATACACAGTGCAAATAGCACATGCGTCTGTTCCTAGCAAGTACAGTGTATCGGACTGAAGAGGAGCTACTGTTCTTCTCAGTTTCCTAAGCAGAGTTGAACTAGATATGGCCCGTGTGTGTAGGAAGCACAGTTCTTATGTTCTGAGCAAGCTCAATGTTCTGGCCCTATAGGAAACACAGTAGAGTAGAAGAGTGCTCTTTTCTCTAAAGCAGAGTGTGTTTCTTGTAAGGCAAGCTAGCGTTTGTTTCCCAGTCCTAAAGGGAGTGGAATCACATGCAGTTTCTGGTCCTAGGAACAAGAGTTGTTTTCTGGTAAGGAAAGTCACTATTGTGCTCCCCTTGCCATACACAGTGCAAATAGCTCTCCTGTCTGTTCCCAGCAAGTACAGTGTTTCGGACTGAAGTGGAGCTACTGTTCTTGTCAGTTTCCTAAGCAGAGTTGAACTAGATATGGCCCGTGTGTGTAGGAAGCACAGTTCTTTTGTTCTGAGCAAGCTCACTGTTCTGGCCCTATAGGAAACACAGTAGAGTAGAAGAGTGCTCTTTTCTCAAAAGCAGAGTGTGTTTCTTGTAAAGCGAGCAAGAGTTTGTTTCCCAGTCCTAAATGGAGTTGAATCACATGCAGTTTCTTGTCCTACGAGCAAGAGTTGTTTTCTGGTAAGAAGAGTCACTATTGCGCTGCCATTGCCATACACAGGACAAATAGCACTGGCGTCTTTTCCCAGCAAGTACAGTGTATTGGACTGAAGAGGATCTACTGTTCTTGTCAGGCTCCTAAGCAGAGTTGAAATAGATATGGTCTATGTGTGTAGAAAGCATAGGTTTTTTGTTCTGAGCAAGCTCACTGTTCGGAACACATAGGAAACACAGTAGAGTAGAAGAGTGCTCTTTTCTCAAAAGCAGAGTGTGTTTCTTGGAAGGCGAGCTAGCGTTTGTTTCCCAGTCCTAAATGGAGTTGAGTCACATGCAGTTTTTTGTCCTACAACCAAGAGTTGTTTTCTGGTATAACGAGTCACTATTGTGCTCCAATTGCCATACACAGTGCAAATAGCACTGGCGTCTGTTCCCAGCAAGTACAGTTTACTGGACTGAAGAGGAGCTAGTGTTCTTGTGAGTTTCCTAAGCAGAGTTGAACTAGATATGGCCCGTGTGTAGGAAGCACAGTTCTTTTGTTCTGAGCAAGCTCATTGTTTGGACCCCATAGGAAACACAGTAGAGTAGAAGAGTGCTCTTTTCTCAAAAGCAGAGTGTGTTTCATGTAAGGCGAGCTAGCATTTGTTTCCCAGTCAGAAATGGAGTTGAATCACATGGAGTTTCTGGTCCTATGAGCAAGAGTTGTTTTCTGGTAAGGAAAGTCACTATTGTGCTCCCATTGCCATCCACAGTGCAAATAGCACTGGCGTCTGTTCCCAGCAAGTACAGTGTATCGGACTAAAGAGGAGAAACTGTTCTTGTCAGTTTCCTAAGCAGAGTTGAACTAGATATGGCCCGTGTGTTGGAAGCACAGTTCTTTTGTTCTGAGCAAGCTAACTGTTCTGGCCCTATAGGAAACAGAGTAGAGTAGAAGAGTGCTCTTTTCTCTAAAGCAGAGTGTGTTTCTTGGAAGGCGAGCTAGCGTTTGTTTCCCAGTCCTAAATATAGTAGAATCCCATGCAGTTTCTGGTCCTACGAACAAGAGTTGTTTTCTGGTAAGGAAAGTCACTATTGTGCTCCCATTGCCATACACAGGACAAATAGCACTGGCGTCTTTTCCCAGCAAGTACAGTGTATTGGACGGAAGAGGATCTACTGTTATTGTCAGCTTCCTAAGCAGACTTGAACTAGATATGGCCTGTGTGTGTAGGAAGCACAGTTTTTTTGTTCTGAGCAAGGTCACTTTTCGAAACCCATAGGAAACACAGTAGAGTAGAAGAGTGTTCTTTTCTCAAAAGCAGAGTGTGTTTCTTGTAAGGCGAGCTAGCGTTTGTTTCCCAGTCCTAAAAGGAGTTGAATCACATGCAGTTTCTGGTTCTACGAGCATGAGTTATCTTCTGGTAAGGAAAGTCACTATTGCGCTCTCATTGCCATACAAAGTGCAAATAGCACATGCGTCTGTTCCCAGCAATTACAGTGTATCGGACTGAAGAGGAGCTACTGTTCTTCTCAGTTTCCTAAGCAGAGTTGAACTAGATATGGCCCGTGTGTGTAGGAAGCACAGTTCTTATGTTCTGAGCAAGCTCACTGTTCTGTCCCTATAGGAAACACAGTAGAGTAGAAGAGTGCTCTTTTCTCTAAAGCATAGTGTGTTTCTTGGAAGGCGAGATAGTGTTTGTTTCCCAGTCCTAAATGGAGTTGAGTCACATGCAGTTTTTTGTCCAACGACCAATAGTTGTTGTCTGGTAAGACGAGACACTATTGTTCACCAATTGCCATACACAGTGCAAATATTACTCGTGTCTGTTCCCCTCAAGTACAGTGTATTGGACTGAAGAGGATCTACAGTTCTTGTCAGTTTCCTAAGCAGAGTTGAACTAGATATGGCCCGTGTGTAGGAAGCACAGTTCTTTTGTTCTGGGCAAGCTCACTGTTCTGGCCCTATAGGAAACACAGTAGAGTAGAAGAGTGCTCTTTTCTCTAAAGCAGAGTGTGTTTCTTGTAAGGCGAGCGAGCGTTTGTTTCCCAGTCCTAAATGGAGTGGAATCACATGCAGTTTCTGTTCCTACGAGCAAGAGTTGTTTTCTGGTAAGGAAAGTCACTATTGCGCTCCCCTTGCCATACACAGTGCAAATAGCTCTCGTGTCTGTTCCCAGCAAGTACAGAGTATCGGACTGAAGAGAAGCTACTGTTGTTGTCAGTTTCCTAAGCAGAGTTGAACTAGATATGGCCCGTGTGTGTAGGAAGAACAGTTCTTACGTTCTGAGCAAGCTCACTGTTCTGGCACTATAGGAAACACAGTAGAGTAGAAGAGTGCTCTTTTCTCAAAAGAAGAGTGTGTTTTTGTAAGGCGAGCTAGCGTTTGTTTACTAGTCCTAAATGGAGTTGAATCACATGCAGTTTCTGGTCCTAGGAACAAGAGTTGTTTTCTGGTAAGGAAAGTCACTATTGCGCTCCCATTGCCCTACACAGTGCAAATAGCACTCGCGTCTGTTCACAGCAAGTACAGTGTATTGGACTGAATAGGTGCTACTGTTCTTGTCAGTTTCCTAAGAAGAGTTGAACTAGATATGATCCGTGCGTGTTGGAAGCACAGTTCTTTTGTTCTGAGCAAGCTCACTGTTTGGACCCCATAGGAAACACAGTAGTGTAGAAGAGTGCTCTTTTCTCTAAAGCAGAGTGTGTTTCTTGTAAGGCGATCTAGCGTTTATTTTGCAGTCCTAAATGTAGTTGAATCCCATGCAATTTCTGGTACTACGAGCAAGAGTTGTTTTCTGGTAAGAAGAGTCACTATTGCGCTGCCATTGCCATACACAGGACAAATAGCACTGGCGTCTGTTCACAGCAAGTACAGTGTATTGGATTGAAGAGGATCTACTGTTATTGTCAGGTTCCTAAGCAGACATGAACTAGATATGGCCGTGTGTGTAGGAAGCACAGTTTTTTTGTTCTGAGCAAGCTCATAGTTCGGAACACATAGGAAACAACGTAGAGTAGAAGAGTGCTCTTTTCTCAAAAGCAGAGTGTGTTTCTTGTAAGGCGAGCTAGCATTTGTTTCCCAGTCCTAAATGGCGTTGAATCACATGCAGTTGTGGTCCTACGAGCAAGAGTTGTTTTCTGGTAAGGAAAGTCACTATTGC
>NW_026737692.1:0-34338 GCF_949786415.1 Peromyscus eremicus | reverse complement strand
GACTCTTCTTAGCAGAAAACAACTCTTGCTCGTAGGACCAGAAACTGCATGGGATTCAACTCCGTTTAGGACTGGGAAACAAACGCTAGCTCGCCTTGCAAGAAACACACTCTGCTTTTGAGAAAACAGCACTCTTCTACTCTCCTGTGTTTCCTATAGGGCCAGAACAGTGAGCTTGCTCAGAACAAAAGAACTGTGCTTCCTACACACTCGGGGCATATCTAGTTCAACTCTGCTTAGGAAACTGACCAGAACAGTAGCTTCTCTTCAGTCCAATACACTGTACTTGCTGGGAACAGACGCGAGTGCTATTTGCACTGTGTATGGCAATGGGAGCGCAATAGTGACTCTTCTTAGCAGAAAACAACTCTTGCTCGTAGGACCACAAACTGCATGGAATTCAACTCCGTTTAGGACTGGGAAACAAACGCTAGCTCGCCTTGCAAGAAACACACTCTGCTTTTGAGAAAACAGCACTCTTCTACTCTCCTGTGTTTCCTATAGGGCCAGAACAGTGAGCTTGCTCAGAACAAAAGAATTGTGCTTCCTACACACACGGGGCATATCTAGTTCAACTCTGCTTAGGAAACTGACCAGAACAGTAGCTTCTCTTCAGTCCAATACACTGTACTTGCTGGGAACAGACGCGAGTGCTATTTGCACTGTGTATGGCAATGGGAGCGCAATAGTGACTCTTCTTAGCAGAAAACAACTCTTGCTCGTAGGACCAGAAACTGCATGGGATTCTACTCTGTTTAGGACTGGGAAACAAACGCTAGCTCGCCTTGCAAGAAACACACTCTGCTTTTGAGAAAACAGCACTCTTCTACTCTCCTGTGTTTCCTATAGGGCCAGAACAGTGAGCTTGCTCAGAACCAAAGAACTGTGCTTCCTACACACACGGGGCATATCTAGTTCAACTCTGCTTAGGAAACTGACCAGAACAGTAGCTTCTCTTCAGTCCAATACACTGTACTTGCTGGGAACAGACGCGAGTGCTATTTGCACTGTGTATGGCAATGGGAGCGCAATAGTGACTCTTCTTAGCAGAAAACAACTCTTGCACGTAGGACCAGAATCAGCATGGGATTCAACTCCGTTTAGGACTGGGAAACAAACGCTAGCTCGCCTTGCAAGAAACACACTCTGCTTTTGAGAAAACAGCACTCTTCTACTCTCCTGTGTTTCCTATAGGGCCAGAACAGTGAGCTTGCTCAGAACAAAACAACTGTGCTTCCTACACACACGGGGCATATCTAGTTCAACTCTGCTTAGGAAACTGACCAGAACAGTAGCTTCTCTTCAGTCCAATACACTGTACTTACTGGGAACAGACGCGAGTGCTATTTGCACTGTGTATGGCAATGGGAGCGCAATAGTGACTCTTCTTAGCAGAAAACAACTCTTGCTCGTAGGACCAGAAACTGCATGGGATTCAACTCCGTTTAGGACTGGGAAACAAACGCTAGCTCGCCTTGCAAGAAAAACACTCTGCTTTTGAGAAAACAGCACTCTTCTACTCTCCTGTGTTTCCTATAGGGCCAGAACAGTGAGCTTGCTCAGAACAAAAGAACTGTGCTTCCTATACACTCGGGGCATATCTAGTTCAACTCTGCTTAGGAAACTGACCAGAACAGTAGCTTCTCTTCAGTCCAATACACTGTACTTGCTGGGAACAGACGCGAGTGCTATTTGCACTGTGTATGGCAATGGGAGCGCAATAGTGACTCTTCTTAGCAGAAAACAACTCTTGCTCGTAGGACCACAAACTGCATGGGATTCAACTCCGTTTAGGACTGGGAAACAAACGCTAGCTCGCCTTGCAAGAAACACACTCTGCTTTTGAGAAAACAGCACTCTTCTACTCTCCTGTGTTTCCTATAGGGCCAGAACAGTGAGCTTGCTCAGAACCAAAGAACTGTGCTTCCTACACACACGGGGCATATCTAGTTCAACTCTGCTTAGGAAACTGACCAGAACAGTAGCTTCTCTTCAGTCCAATACACTGTACTTGCTGGGAACAGACGCGAGTGCTATTTGCACTGTGTATGGCAATGGGAGCGCAATAGTGACTCTTCTTAGCAGAAAACAACTCTTGCTCGTAGGACCAGAATCTGCATGGGATTCTACTCTGTTTAGGACTGGGAAACAAACGCTAGCTCGCCTTGCAAGAAACACACTCTGCTTTTGAGAAAACAGCACTCTTCTACTCTCCTGTGTTTCCTATAGGGCCAGAACAGTGAGCTTGCTCAGAACCAAAGAACTGTGCTTCCTACACACACGGGGCATATCTAGTTCAACTCTGCTTAGGAAACTGACCAGAACAGTAGCTTCTCTTCAGTCCAATACACTGTACTTGCTGGGAACAGACGCGAGTGCTATTTGCACTGTGTATGGCAATGGGAGCGCAATAGTGACTCTTCTTAGCAGAAAACAACTCTTGCTCGTAGGACCAGAAAATGCATGGGATTCAACTCCGTTTAGGACTGGGAAACAAATGCTAGCTCGCCTTGCAAGAAACACACTCTGCTTTTGAGAAAACAGCACTCTTCTACTCTCCTGTGTTTCCTATAGGGCCAGAACAGTGAGCTTGCTCAGAACAAAAGAACTGTGCTTCCTACACACTCGGGGCATATCTAGTTCAACTCTGCTTAGGAAACTGACCAGAACAGTAGCTTCTCTTCAGTCCAATACACTGTACTTGCTGGGAACAGACGCGAGTGCTATTTGCACTGTGTATGGCAATGGGAGCGCAATAGTGACTCTTCTTAGCAGAAAACAACTCTTGCTCGTAGGACCAGAAACTGCATGGGATTCAACTCCGTTTAGGACTGGGAAACAAACGCTAGCTTGCCTTGCAAGAAACACACTCTGCTTTTGAGAAAACATCACTCTTCTACTCTCCTGTGTTTCCTATAGGGCCAGAACAGTGAGCTTGCTCAGAACCAAAGAACTGTGCTTCCTACACACACGGGGCATATCTAGTTCAACTCTGCTTAGGAAACTGACCAGAACAGTAGCTTCTCTTCAGTCCAATACACTGTACTTGCTGGGAACAGACGCGAGTGCTATTTGCACTGTGTATGGCAATGGGAGCGCAATAGTGACTCTTCTTAGCAGAAAACAACTCTTGCTCGTAGGACTACAAACTGCATGGGATTCAACTCCGTTTAGGACTGGGAAACAAACGCTAGCTCGCCTTGCAAGAAACACACTCTGCTTTTGAGAAAACAGCACTCTTCTACTCTCCTGTGTTTCCTATAGGGCCAGAACAGTGAGCTTGCTCAGAACAAAAGAACTGTGCTTCCTATACACTCGGGGCATATCTAGTTCAACTCTGCTTAGGAAACTGACCAGAACAGTAGCTTCTCTTCAGTCCAATACACTGTACTTGCTGGGAACAGACGCGAGTGCTATTTGCACTGTGTATGGCAATGGGAGCGCAATAGTGACTCTTCTTAGCAGAAAACAACTCTTGCTCGTAGGACCAGAAACTGCATGGGATTCAACTCCGTTTAGGACTGGGAAACAAACGCTAGCTCGCCTTGCAAGAAACACACTCTGCTTTTGAGAAAACAGCACTCTTCTACTCTCCTGTGTTTGCTATAGGGGCAGAACAGTGAGCTTGCTCAGAACAAAAGAACTGTGCTTCCTACACACACGGGGCATATCTAGTTCAACTCTGCTTAGGAAACTGACCAGAACAGTAGCTTCTCTTCAGTCCAATACACTGTACTTGCTGGGAACAGACGCGAGTGCTATTTGCACTGTGTATGGCAATGGGAGCGCAATAGTGACTCTTCTTAGCAGAAAACAACTCTTGCTCGTAGGACCACAAACTGCATGGGATTCAACTCCGTTTAGGACTGGGAAACAAACGCTAGCTCGCCTTGCAAGAAACACACTCTGCTTTTGAGAAAACAGCACTCTTCTACTCTCCTGTGTTTCCTATAGGGCCAGAACAGTGAGCTTCCTCAGAACAAAAAAACAGTGCTTCCTACACACACGGGGCATATCTAGTTCAACTCTGCTTAGGAAACTGACAAGAACAGTAGCTTCTCTTCAGTCCAATACACTGTACTTGCTGGGAACAGACGCGAGTGCTATTTGCACTGTGCATGGCAAAGGGAGCGCAATAGTGACTCTTCTTAGCAGAAAACAACTCTTGCTCGTAGGACCAGAAACTCCATGGGATTCAACTCCGTTTAGGACTGGGAAACAAACGCTAGCTCGCCTTGCAAGAAACACACTCTGCTTTTGAGAAAACAGCACTCTTCTACTCTCCTGTGTTTCCTATAGGGCCAGAACAGTGAGCTTGCTCAGAACAAAAGAACTGTGCTTCCTACTCACACGGGGCATATCTAGTTCAACTCTGCTTAGGAAACTGACCAGAACAGTAGCTTCTCTTCAGTCCAATACACTGTACTTGCTGGGAACAGACGCGAGTGCTATTTGCACTGTGTATGGCAATGGGAGCGCAATAGTGACTCTTCTTAGCAGAAAACAACTCTTGCTCGTAGGACCAGAAACTGCATGGGATTCAACTCCGTTTAGGACTGGGAAACAAACGCTAGCTCGCCTTGCAAGAAACACACTCTGCTTTTGAGAAAACAGCACTCTTCTACTCTCCTGTGTTTCCTATAGGGCCAGAACAGTGAGCTTGCTCAGAACAAAAGAACTGTGCTTCCTACACACACGGGGCATATCTAGTTCAACTCTGCTGAGGAAACTGACCAGAACAGTAGCTTCTCTTCAGTCCAATACACTGTACTTGCTGGGAACAGACGCGAGTGCTATTTGTACTGTGTATGGCAATGGGAGCGCAATAGTGACTCTTCTTAGCAGAAAACAACTCTTGCTCGTAGGACCAGAAACTGCATGGGATTCAACTCCGTTTAGGACTGGGAAACAAACGCTAGCTCGCCTTGCAAGAAACACACTCTGCTTTTGAGAAAACAGCACTCTTCTACTCTCCTGTGTTTCCTATAGGGCCAGAACAGTGAGCTTGCTCAGAACCAAAGAACTGTGCTTCCTACACACACGGGGCATATCTAGTTCAACTCTGCTTAGGAAACTGACCAGAACAGTAGCTTCTCTTCAGTCCAATACACTGTACTTGCTGGGAACAGACGCGAGTGCTATTTGCACTGTGTATGGCAATGGGAGCGCAATAGTGACTCTTCTTAGCAGAAAACAACGCTTGCTCATAGGACCACAAACTGCATGGGATTCAACTCCGTTTAGGACTGGGAAACAAACGCTAGCTCGCCTTGCAAGAAACACACTCTGCTTTTGAGAAAACAGCACTCTTCTACTCTCCTGTGTTTCCTATAGGGCCAGAACAGTGAGCTTGCTCAGAACCAAAGAACTGTGCTTCCTACACACACGGGGCATATCTAGTTCAACTCTGCTTAGGAAACTGACAAGAACAGTAGCTTCTCTTCAGTCCAATACACTGTACTTGCTGGGAACAGACGCGAGTGCTATTTGCACTGTGTATGGCAATGGGAGCGCAATAGTGACTCTTCTTAGCAGAAAACAACTCTTGCTCGTAGGACCAGAAACTGCATGGGATTCAACTCCGTTTAGGACTGGGAAACAAACGCGAGCTCGCCTTGCAAGAAACACACTCTGCTTTTGAGAAAACAGCACTCTTCTACTCTCCTGTGTTTCCTATAGGGCCAGAACAGTGAGCTTGCTCAGAACAAAAGAACTGTGCTTCCTACACACACGGGGCATATCTAGTTCAACTCTGCTTAGGAAACTGACCAGAACAGTAGCTTCTCTTCAGTCCAATACACTGTACTTGCTGGGAACAGACGCGAGTGCTATTTGCACTGTGTATGGCAATGGGAGCGCAATAGTGACTCTTCTTAGCAGAAAACAACTCTTGCACGTAGGACCAGAAACTGCATGGGATTCAACTCCGTTTAGGACTGGGAAACAAACGCTAGCTCGCCTTGCAAGAAACACACTCTGCTTTTGAGAAAACAGCACTCTTCTACTCTCCTGTGTTTCCTATAGGGCCAGAACAGTGAGCTTGCTCAGAACAAAAGAACTGTGCTTCCTACACACACGGGGCATATCTAGTTCAACTCTGCTTAGGAAACTGACCAGAACAGTAGCTTCTCTTCAGTCCAATACACTGTACTTGCTGGGAACAGACGCGAGTGCTATTTGCACTGTGTACGGCAATGGGAGCGCAATAGTGACTCTTCTTAGCAGAAAACAACTCTTGCTCGTAGGACCAGAAACTGCATGGGATTCTACTCCGTTTAGGACTGGGAAACAAACGCTAGCTCGCCTTGCAAGAAACACACTCTGCTTTTGAGAAAACAGCACTCTTCTACTCTCCTGTGTTTCCTATAGGGCCAGAACAGTGAGCTTGCTCAGAACAAAAAAACTGTGCTTCCTACACACACGGGGCATATCTAGTTCAACTCTGCTTAGGAAACTGACCAGAACAGTAGCTTCTCTTCAGTCCAATACACTGTACTTGCTGGGAACAGACGCGAGTGCTATTTGCACTGTGTATGGCAATGGGAGCGCAATAGTGACTCTTCTTAGCAGAAAACAACTCTTGCTCGTAGGACCAGAAACTGCATGGGATTCAACTCCGTTTAGGACTGGGAAACAAACGCTAGCTCGCCTTGCAAGAAACACACTCTGCTTTTGAGAAAACAGCACTCTTCTACTCTCCTGTGTTTCCTATAGGGCCAGAACAGTGAGCTTGCTCAGAACAAAAGAACTGTGCTTCCTACACACACGGGCCATATCTAGTTCAACTCTGCTTAGGAAACTGACCAGAACAGTAGCTTCTCTTCAGTCCAATACACTGTACTTGCTGGAAACAGACGCGAGTGCTATTTGTACTGTGTATGGCAATGGGAGCGCAATAGTGACTCTTCTTAGCAGAAAACAACTCTTGCTCGTAGGACCAGAAACTGCATGGGATTCAACTCCGTTTAGGACTGGGAAACAAACGCTAGCTCGCCTTGCAAGAAACACACTCTGCTTTTGAGAAAACAGCACTCTTCTACTCTCCTGTGTTTCCTATAGGGCCAGAACAGTGAGCTTGCTCAGAACAAAAGAACTGTGCTTCCTACACACACGGGGCATATCTAGTTCAACTCTGCTTAGGAAACTGACCAGAACAGTAGCTTCTCTTCAGTCCAATACACTGTACTTGCTGGGAACAGACGCGAGTGCTATTTGCACTGTGTATGGCAATGGGAGCGCAATAGTGACTCTTCTTAGCAGAAAACAACTCTTGCTCGTAGGACCAGAAACTGCATGGGATTCAACTCCGTTTAGGACTGGGAAACAAACGCTAGCTCGCCTTGCAAGAAACACACTCTGCTTTTGAGAAAACAGCACTCTTCTACTCTCCTGTGTTTCCTATAGGGCCAGAACAGTGAGCTTGCTCAGAACAAAAAAACTGTGCTTCCTACACACACGGGGCATATCTAGTTCAACTCTGCTTAGGAAACTGACCAGAACAGTAGCTTCTCTTCAGTCCAATACACTGTACTTGCTGGGAACAGACGCGAGTGCTATTTGCACTGTGTATGGCAATGGGAGCGCAATAGTGACTCTTCTTAGCAGAAAACAACTCTTGCTCGTAGGACCACAAACTGCATGGGATTCAACTCCCTTTAGGACTGGGAAACAAACGCTAGCTCGCCTTGCAAGAAACACACTCTGCTTTTGAGAAAACAGCACTCTTCTACTCTCCTGTGTTTCCTATAGGGCCAGAACAGTGAGCTTGCTCAGAACAAAAGAACTGTGCTTCCTACACACACGGGGCATATCTAGTTCAACTCTGCTTAGGAAACTGACCAGAACAGTAGCTTCTCTTCAGTCCAATACACTGTACTTGCTGGGAACAGACGCGAGTGCTATTTGCACTGTGTATGGCAATGGGAGCGCAATAGTGACTCTTCTTAGCAGAAAACAACTCTTGCTCGTAGGACCAGAAACTGCATGGGATTCAACTCCGTTTAGGACTGGGAAACAAACGCTAGCTCGCCTTGCAAGAAACACACTCTGCTTTTGAGAAAACAGCACTCTTCTACTCTCCTGTGTTTCCTATAGGGCCAG
This sequence comes from Peromyscus eremicus, assembly GCF_949786415.1. Lineage (NCBI taxonomy): Eukaryota > Metazoa > Chordata > Mammalia > Rodentia > Cricetidae > Peromyscus > Peromyscus eremicus. The sequence goes on along the minus strand of NW_026737692.1, from coordinate 26,238 downwards.
AACAGTGAGCTTGCTCAGAACAAAAGAACTGTGCTTCCTACACACACGGGGCATATCTAGTTCAACTCTGCTTAGGAAACTGACCAGAACAGTAGCTTCTCTTCAGTCCAATACACTGTACTTGCTGGGAACAGACGCGAGTGCTATTTGCACTGTGTATGGCAATGGGAGCGCAATAGTGACTCTTCTTAGCAGAAAACAACTCTTGCTCGTAGGACCAGAAACTGCATGGGATTCAACTCCGTTTAGGACTGGGAAACAAACGCTAGCTCGCCTTGCAAGAAACACACTCTGCTTTTGAGAAAACAGCACTCTTCTACTCTCCTGTGTTTCCTATAGGGCCAGAACAGTGAGCTTGCTCAGAACAAAAAAACTGTGCTTCCTACACACACGGGGCATATCTAGTTCAACTCTGCTTAGGAAACTGACCAGAACAGTAGCTTCTCTTCAGTCCAATACACTGTACTTGCTGGGAACAGACGCGAGTGCTATTTGCACAGTGTATGGCAATGGGAGCGCAATAGTGACTTTTCTTAGCAGAAAACAACTCTTGCTCGTAGGACCACAAACTGCATGGGATTCAACTCCGTTTAGGACTGGGAAACAAACGCGAGCTCGCCTTGCAAGAAACACACTCTGCTTTTGAGAAAACAGCACTCTTCTACTCTCCTGTGTTTCCTATAGGGCCAGAACAGTGAGCTTGCTCAGAACAAAAGAACTGTGCTTCCTACACACACGGGGCATATCTAGTTCAACTCTGCTTAGGAAACTGACCAGAACAGTAGCTTCTCTTCAGTCCAATACACTGTACTTGCTGGGAACAGACGCGAGTGCTATTTGTACGGTGTATGGCAATGGGAGCGCAATAGTGACTCTTCTTAGCAGAAAACAACTCTTGCACGTAGGACCAGAAACTGCATGGGATTCAACTCCGTTTAGGACTGGGAAACAAACGCTAGCTCGCCTTGCAAGAAACACACTCTGCTTTTGAGAAAACAGCACTCTTCTACTCTCCTGTGTTTCCTATAGGGCCAGAACAGTGAGCTTGCTCAGAACAAAAGAACTGTGCTTCCTACACACACGGGGCATATCTAGTTCAACTCTGCTTAGGAAACTGACCAGAACAGTAGCTTCTCTTCAGTCCAATACACTGTACTTGCTGGGAACAGACGCGAGTGCTATTTGCACTGTGTATGGCAATGGGAGCGCAATAGTGACTCTTCTTAGCAGAAAACAACTCTTGCTCGTAGGACCAGAAACTGCATGGGATTCTACTCTGTTTAGGACTGGGAAACAAACGCTAGCTCGCCTTGCAAGAAACACACTCTGCTTTTGAGAAAACAGCACTCTTCTACTCTCCTGTGTTTCCTATAGGGCCAGAACAGTGAGCTTGCTCAGAACAAAAGAACTGTGCTTCCTACACACACGGGGCATATCTAGTTCAACTCTGCTTAGGAAACTGACCAGAACAGTAGCTTCTCTTCAGTCCAATACACTGTACTTGCGGGGAACAGACGCGAGTGCTATTTGCACTGTGTATGGCAATGGGAGCGCAATAGTGACTCTTCTTAGCAGAAAACAACTCTTGCTCGTAGGACCAGAATCTGCACGGGATTCAACTCCATTTAGGACTGGGAAACAAATGCTAGCTCGCCTTGCAAGAAACACACTCTGCTTTTGAGAAAACAGCACTCTTCTACTCTCCTGTGTTTCCTATAGGGCCAGAACAGTGAGCTTGCTCAGAACCAAACAACTGTGCTTCCTACACACACGGGGCATTTCTAGTTCAACTCTGCTTAGGAAACTGACCAGAACAGTAGCTTCTCTTCAGTCCAAATACACTGTACTTGCTGCGAACAGACGCCAGTGCTATTTGCACTGTGTATGGCAATGGGAGCGCAATAGTGACTCTTCTTAGCAGAAAACAACTCTTGCTCGTAGGACCAGAAACTGCATGGGATTCAACTCCGTTTAGGACTGGGAAACAAACGCTAGCTCGCCTTGCAAGAAACACACTCTGCTTTTGAGAAAACAGCACTCTTCTACTCTCCTGTGTTTCCTATAGGGCCAGAACAGTGAGCTTGCTCAGAACAAAAGAACTGTGCTTCCTACACACACGGGGCATATCTACTTCAACTCTGCTTAGGAAACTGACCAGAACAGTAGCTTCTCTTCAGTCCAATACACTGTACTTGCTGGGAACAGACGCGAGTGCTATTTGCACTGTGTATGGCAATGGGAGCGCAATAGTGACTCTTCTTAGCAGAAAACAACTCTTGCTCGTAGGACCAGAAACTGCATGGGATTCAACTCCGTTTAGGACTGGGAAACAAACGCTAGCTCGCCTTGCAAGAAACACACTCTGCTTTTGAGAAAACAGCACTCTTCTACTCTCCTGTGTTTCCTATAGGGCCAGAACAGTGAGCTTGCTCAGAACAAAAGAACTGTGCTTCCTACACACACGGGGCATATCTAGTTCAACTCTGCTTAGGAAACTGACCAGAACAGTAGCTTCTCTTCAGTCCAATACACTGTACTTGCTGGGAACAGACGCGAGTGCTATTTGCACTGTGTATGGCAATGGGAGCGCAATAGTGACTCTTCTTAGCAGAAAACAACTCTTGCTCGTAGGACCAGAAACTGCATGGGATTCAACTCCGTTTAGGACTGGGAAACAAACGCTAGCTCGCCTTGCAAGAAACACACTCTGCTTTTGAGAAAACAGCACTCTTCTACTCTCCTGTGTTTCCTATAGGGCCAGAACAGTGAGCTTGCTCAGAACCAAAGAACTGTGCTTCCTACACACACGGGGCATATCTAGTTCAACTCTGCTTAGGAAACTGACCAGAACAGTAGCTTCTCTTCAGTCCAATACACTGTACTTGCTGGGAACAGACGCGAGTGCTATTTGCACTGTGTATGGCAATGGGAGCGCAATAGTGACTCTTCTTAGCAGAAAACAACTCTTGCTCGTAGGACCAGAAACTGCATGGGATTCAACTCCGTTTAGGACTGGGAAACAAACGCTAGCTCGCCTTGCAAGAAACACACTCTGCTTTTGAGAAAACAGCACTCTTCTACTCTCCTGTGTTTCCTATAGGGCCAGAACAGTGAGCTTGCTTAGAACAAAAGAACTGTGCTTCCTACACACACGGGGCATATCTAGTTCAACTCTGCTTAGGAAACTGACCAGAACAGTAGCTTCTCTTCAGTCCAATACACTGTACTTGCTGGGAACAGACGCGAGTGCTATTTGCACTGTGTATGGCAATGGGAGCGCAATAGTGACTCTTCTTAGCAGAAAACAACTCTTGCTCGTAGGACCAGAAACTGCATGGGATTCAACTCCGTTTAGGACTGGGAAACAAACGCTAGCTCGCCTTGCAAGAAACACACTCTGCTTTTGAGAAAACAGCACTCTTCTACTCTCCTGTGTTTCCTATAGGGCCAGAACAGTGAGCTTGCTCAGAACAAAAGAACTGTGCTTCCTACACACACGGGGCATATCTAGTTCAACTCTGCTTAGGAAACTGACCAGAACAGTAGCTTCTCTTCAGTCCAATACACTGTACTTGCTGGGAACAGACGCGAGTGCTATTTGCACTGTGTATGGCAATGGGAGCGCAATAGTGACTCTTCTAAGCAGAAAACAACTCTTGCTCGTAGGACCAGAAACTGCATGGGATTCAACTCCGTTTAAGACTGGGAAACAAACGATAGCTCGCCTTGCAAGAAACACACTCTGCTTTTGAGAAAACAGCACTCTTCTACACTCCTGTGTTTCCTATAGGGCCAGAACAGTGAGCTTGCTCAGAACAAAAGAACTGTGCTTCCTACACACACGGGGCATATCTAGTTCAACTCTGCTTAGGAAACTGACAAGAACAGTAGCTTCTCTTCAGTCCAATACACTGTACTTGCTGGGAACAGACGCGAGTGCTATTTGCACTGTGTATGGCAATGGGAGCGCAATAGTGACTCTTCTAAGCAGAAAACAACTCTTGCTCGTAGGACCAGAAACTGCATGGGATTCAACTCCGTTTAGGACTGGGAAACAAACGCTAGCTCGCCTTGCAAGAAACACACTCTGCTTTTGAGAAAACAGCACTCTTCTACTCTCCTGTGTTTCCTATAGGGCCAGAACAGTGAGCTTGCTCAGAACCAAAGAACTGTGCTTCCTACACACACGGGGCATATCTACTTCAACTCTGCTTAGGAAACTGACAAGAACAGTAGCTTCTCTTCAGTCCAATACACTGTACTTGCTGGGAACAGACGCGAGTGCTATTTGCACTGTGTATGGCAATGGGAGCGCAATAGTGACTCTTCTTAGCAGAAAACAACTCTTGCTCGTAGGACCAGAAACTGCATGGGATTCAACTCCGTTTAGGACTGGGAAACAAACGCTAGCTCGCCTTGCAAGAAACACACTCTGCTTTTGAGAAAACAGCACTCTTCTACTCTCCTGTGTTTCCTATAGGGCCAGAACAGTGAGCTTGCTCAGAACAAAAGAACTGTGCTTCCTACACACACGGGGCATATCTAGTTCAACTCTGCTTAGGAAACTGACCAGAACAGTAGCTTCTCTTCAGTCCAATACACTGTACTTGCTGGGAACAGACTCGAGTGCTATTTGCACTGTGTATGGCAATGGGAGCGCAATAGTGACTCTTCTTAGCAGAAAACAACTCTTGCTCGTAGGACCAGAATCTCCACGGGATTCAACTCCGTTTAGGACTGGGAAACAAACGCTAGCTCGCCTTGCAAGAAACACACTCTGCTTTTGAGAAAACAGCACTCTTCTACTCTCCTGTGTTTCCTCTAGGGCCAGAACAGTGAGCTTGCTCAGAACAAAACAACTGTGCTTCCTACACACACGGGGCATATCTAGTTCAACTCTGCTTAGGAAACTGACCAGAACAGTAGCTTCTCTTCAGTCCAATACACTGTACTTGCTGGGAACAGATGCGAGTGCTATTTGCACTGTGTATGGCAATGGGAGCGCAATAGTGACTCTTCTTAGCAGAAAACAACTCTTGCTCGTAGGACCAGAAACTGCATGGGATTCAACTCCGTTTAGGACTGGGAAACAAACGCTAGCTCGCCTTGCAAGAAACACACTCTGCTTTTGAGAAAACAGCACTCTTCTACTCTCCTGTGTTTCCTATAGGGCCAGAACAGTGAGCTTGCTCAGAACAAAAGAACTGTGCTTCCTACACACACGGGGCATATCTAGTTCAACTCTGCTTAGGAAACTGACCAGAACAGTAGCTTCTCTTCAGTCCAATACACTGTACTTGCTGGGAACAGACGCGAGTGCTATTTGCACTGTGTATGGCAATGGGAGCGCAATAGTGACTCTTCTTAGCAGAAAACAACTCTTGCTCGTAGGACCAGAAACTGCATGGGATTCAACTCCGTTTAGGACTGGGAAACAAACGCTAGCTCGCCTTGCAAGAAACACACTCTGCTTTTGAGAAAACAGCACTCTTCTACTCTCCTGTGTTTCCTATAGGGCCAGAACAGTGAGCTTGCTCAGAACAAAAGAACTGTGCTTCCTACACACACGGGGCATATCTAGTTCAACTCTGCTTAGGAAACTGACCAGAACAGTAGCTTCTCTTCAGTCCAATACACTGTACTTGCTGGGAACAGACGCGAGTGCTATTTGCACTGTGTATGGCAATGGGAGCGCAATAGTGACTCTTCTTAGCAGAAAACAACTCTTGCTCGTAGGACCAGAAACTGCATGGGATTCAACTCCGTTTAGGACTGGGAAACAAACGCTAGCTCGCCTTGCAAGAAACACACTCTGCTTTTGAGAAAACAGCACTCTTCTACTCTCCTGTGTTTCCTATAGGGCCAGAACAGTGAGCTTGCTCAGAACAAAAGAACTGTGCTTCCTCCACACACGGGGCATATCTAGTTCAACTCTGCTTAGGAAACTGACCAGAACAGTAGCTTCTCTTCAGTCCAATACACTGTACTTGCTGGGAACAGACGCGAGTGCTATTTGCACTGTGTATGGCAATGGGAGCGCAATAGTGACTCTTCTTAGCAGAAAACAACTCTTGCTCGTACGACCAGAAACTGCATGGGATTCAACTCCGTTTAGGACTGGGAAACAAACGCTAGCTCGCCTTGCAAGAAACACACTCTGCTTTTGAGAAAACAGCACTCTTCTACTCTCCTGTGTTTCCTATAGGGCCAGAACAGTGAGCTTGCTCAGAACAAAAGAACTGTGCTTCCTACACACACGGGGCATATCTAGTTCAACTCTGCTTAGGAAACTGACAAGAACAGTAGCTTCTCTTCAGTCCAATACACTGTACTTGCTGGGAACAGACGCGAGTGCTATTTGCACTGTGTATGGCAATGGGAGCGCAATAGTGACTCTTCTTAGCAGAAAACAACTCTTGCTCGTAGGACCAGAAACTGCATGGGATTCAACTCCGTTTAGGACTGGGAAACAAACGCTAGCTCGCCTTGCAAGAAACACACTCTGCTTTTGAGAAAACAGCACTCTTCTACTCTCCTGTGTTTCCTATAGGGCCAGAACAGTGAGCTTGCTCAGAACCAAAGAACTGTGCTTCCTACACACACGGGGCATATCTAGTTCAACTCTGCTTAGGAAACTGACCAGAACAGTAGCTTCTCTTCAGTCCAATACACTGTACTTGCTGGGAACAGACGCGAGTGCTATTTGCACTGTGTATGGCAATGGGAGCGCAATAGTGACTCTTCTTAGCAGAAAACAACTCTTGCTCGTAGGACCAGAAACTGCATGGGATTCTACTCTGTTTAGGACTGGGAAACAAACGCTAGCTCGCCTTGCAAGAAACACACTCTGCTTTTGAGAAAACAGCACTCTTCTACTCTCCTGTGTTTCCTATAGGGCCAGAACAGTGAGCTTGCTCAGAACAAAAGAACTGTGCTTCCTACACACACGGGGCATATCTAGTTCAACTCTGCTTAGGAAACTGACCAGAACAGTAGCTTCTCTTCAGTCCAATACACTTTACTTGCTGGGAACAGAACCGAGTGCTATTTGCACTGTGTATGGCAATGGGAGCGCAATAGTGACTCTTCTTAGCAGAAAACAACTCTTGCTCGTAGGACCAGAAACTGCATGGGATTCAACTCCGTTTAGGACTGGGAAACAAACGCTAGCTCGCCTTGCAAGAAACACACTCTGCTTTTGAGAAAACAGCACTCTTCTACTCTCCTGTGTTTCCTATAGGGCCAGAACAGTGAGCTTGCTCAGAACCAAAGAACTGTGCTTCCTACACACACGGGGCATATCTAGTTCAACTCTGCTTAGGAAACTGACCAGAACAGTAGCTTCTCTTCAGTCCAATACACTGTACTTGCTGGGAACAGACGCGAGTGCTATTTGCACTGTGTATGGCAATGGGAGCGCAATAGTGACTCTTCTTAGCAGAAAACAACTCTTGCTCGTAGGACCAGAAACTGCATGGGATTCTACTCTGTTTAGGACTGGGAAACAAACGCTAGCTCGCCTTGCAAGAAACACACTCTGCTTTTGAGAAAACAGCACTCTTCTACTCTCCTGTGTTTCCTATAGGGCCAGAACAGTGAGCTTGCTCAGAACAAAAGAACTGTGCTTCCTACACACACGGGGCATATCTAGTTCAACTCTGCTTAGGAAACTGACCAGAACAGTAGCTTCTCTTCAGTCCAATACACTGTACTTGCTGGGAACAGACGCGAGTGCTATTTGCACTGTGTATGGCAATGGGAGCGCAATAGTGACTCTTCTAAGCAGAAAACAACTCTTGCTCGTAGGACCAGAAACTGCATGGGATTCAACTCCGTTTAAGACTGGGAAACAAACGCTAGCTCGCCTTGCAAGAAACACACTCTGCTTTTGAGAAAACAGCACTCTTCTACACTCCTGTGTTTCCTATAGGGCCAGAACAGTGAGCTTGCTCAGAACAAAAGAACTGTGCTTCCTACACACACGGGGCATATCTAGTTCAACTCTGCTTAGGAAACTGACAAGAACAGTAGCTTCTCTTCAGTCCAATACACTGTACTTGCTGGGAACAGACGCGAGTGCTATTTGCACTGTGTATGGCAATGGGAGCGCAATAGTGACTCTTCTAAGCAGAAAACAACTCTTGCTCGTAGGACCACAAACTGCATGGGATTCAACTCCGTTTAGGACTGGGAAACAAACGCTAGCTCGCCTTGCAAGAAACACACTCTGCTTTTGAGAAAACAGCACTCTTCTACTCTCCTGTGTTTCCTATAGGGCCAGAACAGTGAGCTTGCTCAGAACAAAAGAACTGTGCTTCCTACACACACGGGGCATATCTAGTTCAACTCTGCTTAGGAAACTGACAAGAACAGTAGCTTCTCTTCAGTCCAATACACTGTACTTGCTGGGAACAGACGCGAGTGCTATTTGCACTGTGTATGGCAATGGGAGCGCAATAGTGACTCTTCTTAGCAGAAAACAACTCTTGCTCGTAGGACCAGAATCTGCATGGGATTCAACTCCGTTTAGGACTGGGAAACAAACGCTAGCTCGCCTTGCAAGAAACACACTCTGCTTTTGAGAAAACAGCACTCTTCTACTCTCCTGTGTTTCCTATAGGGCCAGAACAGTGAGCTTGCTCAGAACAAAACAACTGTGCTTCCTACACACACGGGGCATATCTAGTTCAACTCTGCTTAGGAAACTGACCAGAACAGTAGCTTCTCTTCAGTCCAATACACTGTACTTGCTGGGAACAGACGCGAGTGCTATTTGCACTGTGTATGGCAATGGGAGCGCAATAGTGACTCTTCTAAGCAGAAAACAACTCTTGCTCGTAGGACCAGAAACTGCATGGGATTCAACTCCGTTTAGGACTGGGAAACAAACGCTAGCTCGCCTTGCAAGAAACACACTCTGCTTTTGAGAAAACAGCACTCTTCTACTCTCCTGTGTTTCCTATAGGGCCAGAACAGTGAGCTTGCTCAGAACAAAAGAACTGTGCTTCCTACATACACGGGGCATATCTAGTTCAACTCTGCTTAGGAAACTGACCAGAACAGTAGCTTCTCTTCAGTCCAATACACTGTACTTGCTGGGAACAGACGCGAGTGCTATTTGCACAGTGTATGGCAATGGGAGCGCAATAGTGACTCTTCTTAGCAGAAAACAACTCTTGCTCATAGGACCACAAACTGCATGGGATTCAACTCCGTTTAGGACTGGGAAACAAACGCTAGCTCGCCTTGCAAGAAACACACTCTGCTTTTGAGAAAACAGCACTCTTCTACTCTCCTGTTTTTCCTATAGGGCCAGAACAGTGAGCTTGCTCAGAACAAAAGAACTGTGCTTCCTACACACACGGGGCATATCTAGTTCAACTCTGCTTAGGAAACTGACCAGAACAGTAGCTTCTCTTCAGTCCAATACACTGTACTTGCTGGGAACAGACGCGAGTGCTATTTGTACTGTGTATGGCAATGGGAGCGCAATAGTGACTCTTTTTAGCAGAAAACAACTCTTGCTCGTAGGACCAGAAACTGCATGGGATTCAACTCCGTTTAGGACTGGGAAACAAACGCTAGCTCGCCTTGCAAGAAACACACTCTGCTTTTGAGAAAACAGCACTCTTCTACTCTCCTGTGTTTCCTATAGGGCCAGAACAGTGAGCTTGCTCAGAACAAAAGAACTGTGCTTCCTACACACACGGGGCATATCTAGTTCAACTCTGCTTAGGAAACTGACCAGAACAGTAGCTTCTCTTCAGTCCAATACACTGTACTTGCTGGGAACAGACGCGAGTGCTATTTGCACTGTGTATGGCAATGGGAGCGCAATAGTGACTCTTCTTAGCAGAAAACAACTCTTGCTCGTACGACCAGAAACTGCATGGGATTCAACTCCGTTTAGGACTGGGAAACAAACGCTAGCTCGCCTTGCAAGAAACACACTCTGCTTTTGAGAAAACAGCACTCTTCTACTCTCCTGTGTTTCCTATAGGGCCAGAACAGTGAGCTTGCTCAGAACAAAAAAACTGTGCTTCCTACACACACGGGGCATATCTAGTTCAACTCTGCTTAGGAAACTGACCAGAACAGTAGCTTCTCTTCAGTCCGATACACTGTACTTGCTGGGAACAGACGCGAGTGCTATTTGCACTGTGTATGGCAATGGGAGCGCAATAGTGACTCTTCTTAGCAGAAAACAACTCTTGCTCGTAGGACCAGAAACTGCATGGGATTCAACTCCGTTTAGGACTGGGAAACAAACGCTAGCTCGCCTTGCAAGAAACACACTCTGCTTTTGAGAAAACAGCACTCTTCTACTCTCCTGTGTTTCCTATAGGGCCAGAACAGTGAGCTTGCTCAGAACAAAAGAACTGTGCTTCCTACACACACGGGGCATATCTAGTTCAACTCTGCTTAGGAAACTGACCAGAACAGTAGCTTCTCTTCAGTCCAATACACTGTACTTGCTGGGAACAGACGCGAGTGCTATTTGCACAGTGTATGGCAATGGGAGCGCAATAGTGACTCTTCTTAGCAGAAAACAACTCTTGCTCGTAGGACCACAAACTGCATGGGATTCAACTCCGTTTAGGACTGGGAAACAAACGCTAGCTCGCCTTGCAAGAAACACACTCTGCTTTTGAGAAAACAGCACTCTTCTACTCTCCTGTGTTTCCTATAGGGCCAGAACAGTGAGCTTGCTCAGAACAAAAGAACTGTGCTTCCTACACACACGGGGCATATCTAGTTCAACTCTGCTTAGGAAACTGACCAGAACAGTAGCTTCTCTTCAGTCCAATACACTGTACTTGCTGGGAACAGACGCGAGTGCTATTTGTGCGGTGTATGGCAATGGGAGCGCAATAGTGACTCTTCTTAGCAGAAAACGACTCTTGCACGTAGGACCAGAAACTGCATGGGATTCAACTCCGTTTAGGACTGGGAAACAAACGCTAGCTCGCCTTGCAAGAAACACACTTGCTTTTGAGAAAACAGCACTCTTCTACTCTCCTGTGTTTCCTATAGGGCCAGAAGAGTGAGCTTGCTCAGAACAAAAGAACTGTGCTTCCTACACACACGGGGCATATCTAGTTCAACTCTGCTTAGGAAACTGACCAGAACAGTAGCTTCTCTTCAGTCCAATACACTGTACTTGCTGGGAACAGACGCGAGTGCTATTTGCACAGTGTATGGCAATGGGAGCGCAATAGTGACTCTTCTTAGCAGAAAACAACTCTTGCTCGTAGGACCACAAACTGCATGGGATTCAACTCCGTTTAGGACTGGGAAACAAACGCGAGCTCGCCTTGCAAGAAACACACTCTGCTTTTGAGAAAACAGCACTCTTCTACTCTCCTGTGTTTCCTATAGGGCCAGAACAGTGAGCTTGCTCAGAACAAAAGAACTGTGCTTCCTACACACACGGGGCATATCTAGTTCAACTCTGCTTAGGAAACTGACCAGAACAGTAGCTTCTCTTCAGTCCAATACACTGTACTTGCTGGGAACAGACGCGAGTGCTATTTGTGCGGTGTATGGCAATGGGAGCGCAATAGTGACTCTTCTTAGCAGAAAACAACTCTTGCACGTACGACCAGAAACTGCATGGGATTCAACTCCGTTTAGGACTGGGAAACAAACGCTAGCTCGCCTTGCAAGAAACACACTCTGCTTTTGAGAAAACAGCACTCTTCTACTCTCCTGTGTTTCCTATAGGGCCAGAACAGTGAGCTTGCTCAGAACAAAACAACTGTGCTTCCTACACACACGGGGCATATCTAGTTCAACTCTGCTTAGGAAACTGACCAGAACAGTAGCTTCTCTTCAGTCCAATACACTGTACTTGCTGGGAACAGACGCGAGTGCTATTTGCACTGTGTATGGCAATGGGAGCGCAATAGTGACTCTTCTTAGCAGAAAACAACTCTTGCTCGTAGGACCAGAAACTGCATGGGATTCAACTCCGTTTAGGACTGGGAAACAAACGCTAGCTCGCCTTGCAAGAAACACACTCTGCTTTTGAGAAAACAGCACTCTTCTACTCTCCTGTGTTTCCTATAGGGCCAGAACAGTGAGCTTGCTCAGAACAAAAGAACTGTGCTTCCTACACACACGGGGCATATCTTGTTCAACTCTGCTTAGGAAACTGACAAGAACAGTAGCTTCTCTTCAGTCCAATACACTGTACTTGCTGGGAACAGACGCGAGTGCTATTTGCACTGTGTATGGCAATGGGAGCGCAATAGTGACTCTTCTTAGCAGAAAACAACTCTTGCTCGTAGGACCAGAAACTGCATGGGATTCAACTCCGTTTAGGACTGGGAAACAAACGCTAGCTCGCCTTGCAAGAAACACACTCTGCTTTTGAGAAAACAGCACTCTTCTACTCTCCTGTGTTTCCTATAGGGCCAGAACAGTGAGCTTGCTCAGAACAAAAGAACTGTGCTTCCTACACACACGGGGCATATCTAGTTCAACTCTGCTTAGGAAACTGACCAGAACAGTAGCTTCTCTTCAGTCCAATACACTGTACTTGCTGGGAACAGACGCGAGTGCTATTTGCACAGTGTATGGCAATGGGAGCGCAATAGTGACTCTTCTTAGCAGAAAACAACTCTTGCTCGTAGGACCACAAACTGCATGGGATTCAACTCCGTTTAGGACTGGGAAACAAACGCGCGCTCGCCTTGCAAGAAACACACTCTGCTTTTGAGAAAACAGCACTCTTCTACTCTCCTGTGTTTCCTATAGGGCCAGAACAGTGAGCTTGCTCAGAACAAAAGAACTGTGCTTCCTACACACACGGGGCATATCTAGTTCAACTCTGCTTAGGAAACTGACCAGAACAGTAGCTTCTCTTCAGTCCAATACACTGTACTTGCTGGGAACAGACGCGAGTGCTATTTGTACGGTGTATGGCAATGGGAGCGCAATAGTGACTCTTCTTAGCAGAAAACAACTCTTGCACGTAGGACCAGAAACTGCATGGGATTCAACTCCGTTTAGGACTGGGAAACAAACGCTAGCTCGCCTTGCAAGAAACACACTCTGCTTTTGAGAAAACAGCACTCTTCTACTCTCCTGTGTTTCCTATAGGGCCAGAAGAGTGAGCTTGCTCAGAACAAAAGAACTGTGCTTCCTACACACACGGGGCATATCTAGTTCAACTCTGCTTAGGAAACTGACCAGAACAGTAGCTTCTCTTCAGTCCAATACACTGTACTTGCTGGGAACAGACGCGAGTGCTATTTGCACTGTGTATGGCAATGGGAGCGCAATAGTGACTCTTCTTAGCAGAAAACAACTCTTGCTCGTAGGACCAGAAACTGCATGGGATTCAACTCCGTTTAGGACTGGGAAACAAACGCTAGCTCGCCTTGCAAGAAACACACTCTGCTTTTGAGAAAACAGCACTCTTCTACTCTCCTGTGTTTCCTATAGGGCCAGAACAGTGAGCTTGCTCAGAACAAAAAAACTGTGCTTCCTACACACACGGGGCATATCTAGTTCAACTCTGCTTAGGAAACTGACCAGAACAGTAGCTTCTCTTCAGTCCAATACACTGTACTTGCTGGGAACAGACGCGAGTGCTATTTGCACTGTGTATGGCAATGGGAGCGCAATAGTGACTCTTCTTAGCAGAAAACAACTCTTGCTCGTAGGACCAGAAACTGCATGGGATTCAACTCCGTTTAGGACTGGGAAACAAATGCTAGCTCGCCTTGCAAGAAACACACTTGCTTTTGAGAAAACAGCACTCTTCTACTCTCCTGTGTTTCCTATAGGGCCAGAACAGTGAGCTTGCTCAGAACAAAAGAACTGTGCTTCCTACACACACGGGGCATATCTAGTTCAACTCTGCTTAGGAAACTGACCAGAACAGTAGCTTCTCTTCAGTCCAATACACTGTACTTGCTGGGAACAGACGCGAGTGCTATTTGCACTGTGTATGGCAATGGGAGCGCAATAGTGACTCTTCTTAGCAGAAAACAACTCTTGCTCGTAGGACCAGAAACTGCATGGGATTCTACTCTGTTTAGGACTGGGAAACAAACGCTAGCTCGCCTTGCAAGAAACACACTCTGCTTTTGAGAAAACAGCACTCTTCTACTCTCCTGTGTTTCCTATAGGGCCAGAACAGTGAGCTTGCTCAGAACAAAAGAACTGTGCTTCCTACACACACGGGGCATATCTAGTTCAACTCTGCTTAGGAAACTCACCAGAACAGTAGCTTCTCTTCAGTCCAATACACTGTACTTGCTGGGAACAGACGCGAGTGCTATTTGTACTGTGTATGGCAATGGGAGCGCAATAGTGACTCTTCTTAGCAGAAAACAACTCTTGCTCGTAGGACCAGAATCTGCACGGGATTCAACTCCGTTTAGGACTGGGAAACAAACGCTAGCTCGCCTTGCAAGAAACACACTCTGCTTTTGAGAAAACAGCACTCTTCTACTCTCCTGTGTTTCCTATAGGGCCAGAACAGTGAGCTTGCTCAGAACAAAACAACTGTGCTTCCTACACACACGGGGCATATCTAGTTCAACTCTGCTTAGGAAACTGACCAGAACAGTAGCTTCTCTTCAGTCCAAATACACTGTACTTGCTGGGAACAGACGCGAGTGCTATTTGCACTGTGTATGGCAATGGGAGCGCAATAGTGACTCTTCTTAGCAGAAAACAACTCTTGCTCGTAGGACCACAAACTGCATGGGATTCAACTCCGTTTAGGACTGGGAAACAAACGCTAGCTCGCCTTGCAAGAAACACACTCTGCTTTTGAGAAAACAGCACTCTTCTACTCTCCTGTGTTTCCTATAGGGCCAGAACAGTGAGCTTGCTCAGAACAAAAGAACTGTGCTTCCTACACACACGGGGCATATCTAGTTCAACTCTGCTTAGGAAACTGACAAGAACAGTAGCTTCTCTTCAGTCCAATACACTGTACTTGCTGGGAACAGACGCGAGTGCTATTTGCACTGTGTATGGCAATGGGAGCGCAATAGTGACTCTTCTAAGCAGAAAACAACTCTTGCTCGTAGGACCAGAAACTGCATGGTTTTCAACTCCGTTTAGGACTGGGAAACAAACGCTAGCTCGCCTTGCAAGAAACACACTCTGCTTTTGAGAAAACAGCACTCTTCTACTCTCCTGTGTTTCCTATAGGGCCAGAACAGTGAGCTTGCTCAGAACAAAAGAACTGTGCTTCCTACACACACGGGGCATATCTAGTTCAACTCTGCTTAGGAAACTGACAAGAACAGTAGCTTCTCTTCAGTCCAATACACTGTACTTGCTGGGAACAGACGCGAGTGCTATTTGCACTGTGTATGGCAATGGGAGCGCAATAGTGACTCTTCTTAGCAGAAAACAACTCTTGCTCGTAGGACCAGAAAATGCATGGGATTCAACTCCGTTTAGGACTGGGAAACAAACGCTAGCTCGCCTTGCAAGAAACACACTCTGCTTTTGAGAAAACAGCACTCTTCTACTCTCCTGTGTTTCCTATAGGGCCAGAACAGTGAGCTTGCTCAGAACAAAACAACTGTGCTTCCTACACACACGGGGCATATCTAGTTCAACTCTGCTTAGGAAACTGACCAGAACAGTAGCTTCTCTTCAGTCCAATACACTGTACTTGCTGGGAACAGACGCGAGTGCTATTTGCACTGTGTATGGCAATGGGAGCGCAATAGTGACTCTTCTAAGCAGAAAACAACTCTTGCTCGTAGGACCAGAAACTGCATGGGATTCAACTCCGTTTAGGACTGGGAAACAAACGCTAGCTCGCCTTGCAAGAAACACACTCTGCTTTTGAGAAAACAGCACTCTTCTACTCTCCTGTGTTTCCTATAGGGCCAGAACAGTGAGCATGCTCAGAACAAAAGAACTGTGCTTCCTACACACACGGGGCATATCTAGTTCAACTCTGCTTAGGAAACTGACCAGAACAGTAGCTTCTCTTCAGTCCAATACACTGTACTTGCTGGGAACAGACGCGAGTGCTATTTGCACAGTGTAGGCAATGGGAGCTCAATAGTGACTCTTCTTAGCAGAAAACAACTCTTGCTCATAGGACCACAAACTGCATGGGATTCAACTCCGTTTAGGACTGGGAAACAAACGCTAGCTCGCCTTGCAAGAAACACACTCTGCTTTTGAGAAAACAGCACTCTTCTACTCTCCTGTGTTTCCTATAGGGCCAGAACAGTGAGCTTGCTCAGAACAAAAGAACTGTGCTTCCTACACACACGGGGCATATCTAGTTCAACTCTGCTTAGGAAACTGACAAGAACAGTAGCTTCTCTTCAGTCCAATACACTGTACTTGCTGGGAACAGACGCCGGTGCTATTTGTACTGTGTATGGCAATGGGAGCGCAATAGTGACTCTTCTTAGCAGAAAACAACTCTTGCTCGTAGGACCAGAAACTGCATGGGATTCAACTCCGTTTAGGACTGGGAAACAAACGCTAGCTCGCCTTGCAAGAAACACACTCTGCTTTTGAGAAAACAGCACTCTTCTACTCTCCTGTGTTTCCTATAGGGCCAGAACAGTGAGCTTGCTCAGAACAAAAGAACTGTGCTTCCTACACACACGGGGCATATCTAGTTCAACTCTGCTTAGGAAACTGACCAGAACAGTAGCTTCTCTTCAGTCCAATACACTGTACTTGCTGGGAACAGACGCGAGTGCTATTTGCACTGTGTATGGCAATGGGAGCGCAATAGTGACTCTTCTTAGCAGAAAACAACTCTTGCTCGTAGGACCAGAAACTGCATGGGATTCAACTCCGTTTTAGGACTGGGAAACAAACGCTAGCTCGCCTTGCAAGAAACACACTCTGCTTTTGAGAAAACAGCACTCTTCTACTCTCCTGTGTTTCCTATAAGGCCATAACAGTGAGCTTGCTCAGAACAAAAGAACTGTGCTTCCTACACACACGGGGCATATCTAGTTCAACTCTGCTTAGGAAACTGACCAGAACAGTAGCTTCTCTTCAGTCCAATACACTGTACTTGCTGGGAACAGACGCGAGTGCTATTTGCACTGTGTATGGCAATGGGAGCGCAATAGTGACTCTTCTTAGCAGAAAACAACTCTTGCTCGTAGGACCAGAAACTGCATGGGATTCTACTCCGTTTAGGACTGGGAAACAAACGCTAGCTCGCCTTGCAAGAAACACACTCTGCTTTTGAGAAAACAGCACTCTTCTACTCTCCTGTGTTTCCTATAGGGCCAGAACAGTGAGCTTGCTCAGAACAAAAGAACTGTGCTTCCTACACACACGGGGCATATCTAGTTCAACTCTGCTTAGGAAACTGACAAGAACAGTAGCTTCTCTTCAGTCCAATACACTGTACTTGCTGGGAACAGACGCGAGTGCTATTTGCACTGTGTATGGCAATGGGAGCACAATAGTGACTCTTCTTAGCAGAAAACAACTCTTGCTCGTAGGACCAGAAACTGCATGGGATTCAACTCCGTTTAGGACTGGGAAACAAACGCTAGCTCGCCTTGCAAGAAACACACTCTGCTTTTGAGAAAACAGCACTCTTCTACTCTCCTGTGTTTCCTATAGGGCCAGAACAGTGAGCTTGCTCAGAACAAAAAAACTGTGCTTCCTACACACACGGGGCATATCTAGTTCAACTCTGCTTAGGAAACTGACCAGAACAGTAGCTTCTCTTCAGTCCAATACACTGTACTTGCTGGGAACAGACGCGAGTGCTATTTGCACAGTGTATGGCAATGGGAGCGCAATAGTGACTCTTCTTAGCAGAAAACAACTCTTGCTCGTAGGACCAGAAACTGCATGGGATTCAACTCCGTGTAGGACTGGGAAACAAACGCGAGCTCGCCTTGCAAGAAACACACTCTGCTTTTGAGAAAACAGCACTCTTCTACTCTCCTGTGTTTCCTATAGGGCCAGAACAGTGAGCTTGCTCAGAACAAAAGAACTGTGCTTCCTACACTAAACGGGGCATATCTAGTTCAACTCTGCTTAGGAAACTGACCAGAACAGTAGCTTCTCTTCAGTCCAATACACTGTACTTGCTGGGAACAGACGCGAGTGCTATTTGTGCGGTGTATGGCAATGGGAGCGCAATAGTGACTCTTCTTAGCAGAAAACAACTCTTGCACGTAGGACCAGAAACTGCATGGGATTCAACTCCGTTTAGGACTGGGAAACAAACGCTAGCTCGCCTTGCAAGAAACACACTCTGCTTTTGAGAAAACAGCACTCTTCTACTCTCCTGTGTTTCCTATAGGGCCAGAACAGTGAGCTTGCTCAGAACAAAAGAACTGTGCTTCCTACACACACGGGGCATATCTAGTTCAACTCTGCTTAGGAAACTGACCAGAACAGTAGCTTCTCTTCAGTCCAATACACTGTACTTGCTGGGAACAGACGCGAGTGCTATTTGCACTGTGTATGGCAATGGGAGCGCAATAGTGACTCTTCTTAGCAGAAAACAACTCTTGCTCGTAGGACCAGAAACTGCATGGGATTCAACTCCGTTTAGGACTGGGAAACAAACGCTAGCTCGCCTTGCAAGAAACACACTCTGCTTTTGAGAAAACAGCAGTCTTCTACTCTCCTGTGTTTCCTATAGGGCCAGAACAGTGAGCTTGCTCAGAACAAAACAACTGTGCTTCCTACACACACGGGGCATATCTAGTTCAACTCTGCTTAGGAAACTGACCAGAACAGTAGCTTCTCTTCAGTCCAATACACTGTACTTGCTGGGAACAGACGCGAGTGCTATTTGCACTGTGTATGGCAATGGGAGCGCAATAGTGACTCTTCTTAGCAGAAAACAACTCTTGCTCGTAGGACCAGAAACTGCATGGGATTCAACTCCGTTTAGGACTGGGAAACAAATGCTAGCTCGCCTTGCAAGAAACACACTCTGCTTTTGAGAAAACAGCACTCTTCTACTCTCCTGTGTTTCCTATAGGGCCAGAACAGTGAGCTTGCTCAGAACAAAAAAACTGTGCTTCCTACACACACGGGGCATATCTAGTTCAACTCTGCTTAGGAAACTGACCAGAACAGTAGCTTCTCTTCAGTCCAATACACTGTACTTGCTGGGAACAGACGCGAGTGCTATTTGCACTGTGTATGGCAATGGGAGCGCAATAGTGACTCTTCTTAGCAGAAAACAACTCTTGCTCGTAGGACCAGAAACTGCATGGGATTCTACTCTGTTTAGGACTGGGAAACAAACGCTAGCTCGCCTTGCAAGAAACACACTCTGCTTTTGAGAAAACAGCACTCTTCTACTCTCCTGTGTTTCCTATAGGGCCAGAACAGTGAGCTTGCTCAGAACAAAACAACTGTGCTTCCTACACACACGGGGCATATCTAGTTCAACTCTGCTTAGGAAACTGACCAGAACAGTAGCTTCTCTTCAGTCCAAATACACTGTACTTGCTGGGAACAGACGCGAGTGCTATTTGCACTGTGTATGGCAATGGGAGCGCAATAGTGACTCTTCTTAGCAGAAAACAACTCTTGCTCGTAGGACCACAAACTGCATGGGATTCAACTCCGTTTAGGACTGGGAAACAAACGCTAGCTCGCCTTGCAAGAAACACACTCTGCTTTTGAGAAAACAGCACTCTTCTACTCTCCTGTGTTTCCTATAGGGCCAGAACAGTGAGCTTGCTCAGAACAAAAGAACTGTGCTTCCTACACACACGGGGCATATCTAGTTCAACTCTGCTTAGGAAACTGACCAGAACAGTAGCTTCTCTTCAGTCCAATACACTGTACTTGCTGGGAACAGACGCGAGTGCTATTTGCACTGTGTATGGCAATGGGAGCGCAATAGTGACTCTTCTTAGCAGAAAACAACTCTTGCTCGTAGGACCAGAAACTGCATGGGATTCTACTCCGTTTAGGACTGGGAAACAAACGCTAGCTCGCCTTGCAAGAAACACACTCTGCTTTTGAGAAAACAGCACTCTTCTACTCTCCTGTGTTTCCTATAGGGCCAGAACAGTGAGCTTGCTCAGAACCAAAGAACTGTGCTTCCTACACACACGGGGCATATCTAGTTCAACTCTGCTTAGGAAACTGACCAGAACAGTAGCTTCTCTTCATTCCAATACACTGTACTTGCTGGGAACAGACGCGAGTGCTATTTGCACTGTGTATGGCAATGGGAGCGCAATAGTGACTCTTCTTAGCAGAAAACAACTCTTGCTCATAGGACCAGAAACTGCATGGGATTCAACTCCGTTTAGGACTGGGAAACAAACGCTAGCTCGCCTTGCAAGAAACACACTCTGCTTTTGAGAAAACAGCACTCTTCTACTCTCCTGTGTTTCCTATAGGGCCAGAACAGTGAGCTTGCTCAGAACAAAAGAACTGTGCTTCCTACACACACGGGGCATATCTAGTTCAACTCTGCTTAGGAAACTGACCAGAACAGTAGCTTCTCTTCAGTCCAATACACTGTACTTGCTGGGAACAGACGCGAGTGCTATTTGCACTGTGTATGGCAATGGGAGCGCAATAGTGACTCTTCTTAGCAGAAAACAACTCTTGCTCATAGGACCAGAAACTGCATGGGATTCAACTCCGTTTAGGACTGGGAAACAAACGCTAGCTCGCCTTGCAAGAAACACACTCTGCTTTTGAGAAAACAGCACTCTTCTACTCTCCTGTGTTTCCTATAGAGCCAGAACAGTGAGCTTGCTCAGAACAAAACAACTGTGCTTCCTACACACACGGGGCATATCTAGTTCAACTCTGCTTAGGAAACTGACCAGAACAGTAGCATCTCTTCAGTCCAAATACACTGTACTTGCTGGGAACAGACGCGAGTGCTATTTGCACTGTGTATGGCAATGGGAGCGCAATAGTGACTCTTCTTAGCAGAAAACAACTCTTGCTCGTAGGACCAGAAACTGCATGGGATTCAACTCCGTTTAGGACTGGGAAACAAACGCTAGCTCGCCTTGCAAGAAACACACTCTGCTTTTGAGAAAACAGCACTCTTCTACTCTCCTGTGTTTTTTATAGGGCCAGAACAGTGAGCTTGCTCAGAACAAAAGAACTGTGCTTCCTACACACACGGGGCATATCTAGTTCAACTCTGCTTAGGAAACTGACCAGAACAGTAGCTTCTCTTCAGTCCAATACACTGTACTTGCTGGGAACAGACGCGAGTGCTATTTGCACTGTGTATGGCAATGGGAGCGCAATAGTGACTCTTCTAAGCAGAAAACAACTCTTGCTCGTAGGACCAGAAACTGCATGGGATTCAACTCCGTTTAGGACTGGGAAACAAACGCTAGCTCGCCTTGCAAGAAACACACTCTGCTTTTGAGAAAACAGCACTCTTCTACTCCCCTGTGTTTCCTATAGGGCCAGAACAGTGAGCTTGCTCAGAACAAAAGAACTGTGCTTCCTACACACACGGGGCATATCTAGTTCAACTCTGCTTAGGAAACTGACAAGAACAGTAGCTTCTCTTCAGTCCAATACACTGTACTTGCTGGGAACAGACGTGAGTGCTATTTGCACTGTGTATGGCAATGGGAGCGCAATAGTGACTCTTCTTAGCAGAAAACAACTCTTGCTCGTAGGACCAGAAACTGCATGGGATTCAACTCCGTTTAGGACTGGGAAACAAACCCTAGCTCGCCTTGCAAGAAACACACTCTGCTTTTGAGAAAACAGCACTCTTCTACTCTCCTGTGTTTCCTATAGGGCCAGAACAGTGAGCTTGCTCAGAACAAAAAAACTGTGCTTTCTACACACACGGGGCATATCTAGTTCAACTCTGCTTAGGAAACTGACAAGAACAGTAGCTTCTCTTCAGTCCAATACACTGTACTTGCTGGGAACAGACGCGAGTGCTATTTGCACTGTGTATGGCAATGGGAGCGCAATAGTGACTCTTCTTAGCAGAAAACAGCTCTTGCTCGTAGGACCAGAAACTGCATGGGATTCAACTCCGTTTAGGACTGGGAAACAAACGCTAGCTCGCCTTGCAAGAAACACACTCTGCTTTTGAGAAAACAGCACTCTTCTACTCTCCTGTGTTTCCTATAGGGCCAGAACAGTGAGCTTGCTCAGAACCAAAGAACTGTGCTTCCTACACACACGGGGCATATCTAGTTCAACTCTGCTTAGGAAACTGACCAGAACAGTAGCTTCTCTTCAGTCCAATACACTGTACTTGCTGGGAACAGACGCGAGTGCTATTTGCACTGTGTATGGCAATGGGAGCGCAATAGTGACTCTTCTTAGCAGAAAACAACTCTTGCTCGTAGGACCAGAATCTGCTTGGGATTCTACTCCGTTTAGGACTGGGAAACAAACGCTAGCTCGCCTTGCAAGAAACACACTCTGCTTATGAGAAAACAGCACTCTTCTACTCTCCTGTGTTTCCTATAGGGCCAGAAGAGTGAGCTTGCTCAGAACAAAAGAACTGTGCTTCCTACACACACGGGGCATATCTAGTTCAACTCTGCTTAGGAAACTGACAAGAACAGTAGCTTCTCTTCAGTCCAATACACTGTACTTGCTGGGAACAGACGCGAGTGCTATTTGCACTGTGTATGGCAATGGGAGCGCAATAGTGACTCTTCTTAGCAGAAAACAACTCTTGCTCGTAGGACCAGAAACTGCATGGGATTCTACTCCGTTTAGGACTGGGAAACAAACGCTAGCTCGCCTTGCAAGAAACACACTCTGCTTTTGAGAAAACAGCACTCTTCTACTCTCCTGTGTTTCCTATAGGGCCAGAACAGTGAGCTTGCTCAGAACAAAAGAACTGTGCTTCCTATACACACGGGGCATATTTAGTTCAACTCTGCTTAGGAAACTGACCAGAACAGTAGCTTCTCTTCAGTCCAATACACTGTACTTGCTGGGAACAGACGCGAGTGCTATTTGCACTGTGTATGGCAATGGGAGCGCAATAGTGACTCTTCTTAGCAGAAAACAACTCTTGCTCGTAGGACCAGAAACTGCATGGGATTCTACTCCGTTTAGGACTGGGAAACAAACGCTAGCTCGCCTTGCAAGAAACACACTCTGCTTTTGAGAAAACAGCACTCTTCTACTCTCCTGTGTTTCCTATAGGGCCAGAACAGTGAGCTTGCTCAGAACAAAAGAACTGTGCTTCCTATACACACGGGGCATATTTAGTTCAACTCTGCTTAGGAAACTGACCAGAACAGTAGCTTCTCTTCAGTCCAATACACTGTACTTGCTGGGAACAGACGCGAGTGCTATTTGCACTGTGTATGGCAATGGGAGCGCAATAGTGACTCTTCTTAGCAGAAAACAACTCTTGCTCGTAGGACCAGAAACTGCATGGGATTCTACTCCGTTTAGGACTGGGAAACAAACGCTAGCTCGCCTTGCAAGAAACACACTCTGCTTTTGAGAAAACAGCACTCTTCTACTCTCCTGTGTTTCCTATAGGGCCAGAACAGTGAGCTTGCTCAGAACAAAAGAACTGTGCTTCCTACACACACGGGGCATATCTAGTTCAACTCTGCTTAGGAAACTGACCAGAACAGTAGCTTCTCTTCAGTCCAATACACTGTACTTGCTGGGAACAGACGCGAGTGCTATTTGCACTGTGTATGGCAATGGGAGCGCAATAGTGACTCTTCTTAGCAGAAAACAACTCTTGCTCGTAGGACCACAAACTGCATGGGATTCAACTCCGTTTAGGACTGGGAAACAAACGCGCGCTCGCCTTGCAAGAAACACACTCTGCTTTTGAGAAAACAGCACTCTTCTACTCTCCTGTGTTTCCTATAGGGCCAGAACAGTGAGCTTGCTCAGAACCAAAGAACTGTGCTTCCTACACACACGGGGCATATCTAGTTCAACTCTGCTTAGGAAACTGACCAGAACAGTAGCTTCTCTTCATTCCAATACACTGTACTTGCTGGGAACAGACTCGAGTGCTATTTGCACTGTGTATGGCAATGGGAGCGCAATAGTGACTCTTCTTAGCAGAAAACAACTCTTGCTCGTAGGACCAGAAACTGCATGGGATTCAACTCCGTTTAGGACTGGGAAACAAACCCTAGCTCGCCTTGCAAGAAACACACTCTGCTTTTGAGAAAACAGCACTCTTCTACTCTCCTGTGTTTCCTATAGGGCCAGAACAGTGAGCTTGCTCAGAACAAAAAAACTGTGCTTTCTACACACACGGGGCATATCTAGTTCAACTCTGCTTAGGAAACTGACAAGAACAGTAGCTTCTCTTCAGTCCAATACACTGTACTTGCTGGGAACAGACGCGAGTGCTATTTGCACTGTGTATGGCAATGGGAGCGCAATAGTGACTCTTCTTAGCAGAAAACAGCTCTTGCTCGTAGGACCAGAAACTGCATGGGATTCAACTCCGTTTAGGACTGGGAAACAAACGCTAGCTCGCCTTGCAAGAAACACACTCTGCTTTTGAGAAAACAGCACTCTTCTACTCTCCTGTGTTTCCTATAGGGCCAGAACAGTGAGCTTGCTCAGAACCAAAGAACTGTGCTTCCTACACACACGGGGCATATCTAGTTCAACTCTGCTTAGGAAACTGACCAGAACAGTAGCTTCTCTTCAGTCCAATACACTGTACTTGCTGGGAACAGACGCGAGTGCTATTTGCACTGTGTATGGCAATGGGAGCGCAATAGTGACTCTTCTTAGCAGAAAACAACTCTTGCTCGTAGGACCAGAATCTGCTTGGGATTCTACTCCGTTTAGGACTGGGAAACAAACGCTAGCTTGCCTTGCAAGAAACACACTCTGCTTATGAGAAAACAGCACTCTTCTACTCTCCTGTGTTTCCTATAGGGCCAGAACAGTGAGCTTGCTCAGAACAAAAGAACTGTGCTTCCTACACACACGGGGCATATCTAGTTCAACTCTGCTTAGGAAACTGACAAGAACAGTAGCTTCTCTTCAGTCCAATACACTGTACTTGCTGGGAACAGACGCGAGTGCTATTTGCACTGTGTATGGCAATGGGAGCGCAATAGTGACTCTTCTTAGCAGAAAACAACTCTTGCTCGTAGGACCAGAAACTGCATGGGATTCTACTCCGTTTAGGACTGGGAAACAAACGCTAGCTCGCCTTGCAAGAAACACACTCTGCTTTTGAGAAAACAGCACTCTTCTACTCTCCTGTGTTTCCTATAGGGCCAGAACAGTGAGCTTGCTCAGAACAAAAGAACTGTGCTTCCTATACACACGGGGCATATTTAGTTCAACTCTGCTTAGGAAACTGACCAGAACAGTAGCTTCTCTTCAGTCCAATACACTGTACTTGCTGGGAACAGACGCGAGTGCTATTTGCACTGTGTATGGCAATGGGAGCGCAATAGTGACTCTTCTTAGCAGAAAACAACTCTTGCTCGTAGGACCAGAAACTGCATGGGATTCTACTCCGTTTAGGACTGGGAAACAAACGCTAGCTCGCCTTGCAAGAAACACACTCTGCTTTTGAGAAAACAGCACTCTTCTACTCTCCTGTGTTTCCTATAGGGCCAGAACAGTGAGCTTGCTCAGAACAAAAGAACTGTGCTTCCTATACACACGGGGCATATTTAGTTCAACTCTGCTTAGGAAACTGACCAGAACAGTAGCTTCTCTTCAGTCCAATACACTGTACTTGCTGGGAACAGACGCGAGTGCTATTTGCACTGTGTATGGCAATGGGAGCGCAATAGTGACTCTTCTTAGCAGAAAACAACTCTTGCTCGTAGGACCAGAAACTGCATGGGATTCTACTCCGTTTAGGACTGGGAAACAAACGCTAGCTCGCCTTGCAAGAAACACACTCTGCTTTTGAGAAAACAGCACTCTTCTACTCTCCTGTGTTTCCTATAGGGCCAGAACAGTGAGCTTGCTCAGAACAAAAGAACTGTGCTTCCTACACACACGGGGCATATCTAGTTCAACTCTGCTTAGGAAACTGACCAGAACAGTAGCTTCTCTTCAGTCCAATACACTGTACTTGCTGGGAACAGACGCGAGTGCTATTTGCACTGTGTATGGCAATGGGAGCGCAATAGTGACTCTTCTTAGCAGAAAACAACTCTTGCTCGTAGGACCAGAAACTGCATGGGATTCTACTCTGTTTAGGACTGGGAAACAAACGCTAGCTCGCCTTGCAAGAAACACACTCTGCTTTTGAGAAAACAGCACTCTTCTACTCTCCTGTGTTTCCTATAGGGCCAGAACAGTGAGCTTGCT